>NC_072768.1:7834347-8088519 GCF_022539595.1 Amphiprion ocellaris
AACAAAAAATGTATAGGTTTAATTTTTATACTGTTCTGAAGAAGCCTGTCATTTACACACTGTGGCAGTTCACCTGTGGGCTTTTTGGGGCTCGTTTCCATAGAGATGGTTGCCTGTTTCCATGGTGAGATCTGGCAACCCTGCTGATAGGTAGAGTACTTCTGGTGATGATTGACATTGCTGTGAACTACTCCTTTTTTTTTGTTTTTTTTTTTGTCTTTAATTATGTCTGTTGCTTTTGAACGCTGACTTCAAACGGTACAGGAACATAAAAACTCTAACTTCCAAACTGAAAAACAATTGTTATGCCAGAGCTGTCCAGTCCTACACACGCACGCACGCACACACACACACACACACACACACAGACACACTATGTGCAGTAAAGAACTGCCTCTTGTACTTTACCACTCATCCTACTGCTCATGTGCACGAATTCTGTTTACATATTCATATCTTTTGAGATTTTTATTATTGAGGTTTTTATCATATTTGCATATAATGTGCCTTTTTCTATCTTTTATCTATAGCTAGGAGTCACCAATCGAAATTTTGCTGTGTGGAAACAGTGACAGTAAAGATTTTTGATTCTTCTTGATTCTTGACTCTTTAAAGACGCTTTTTGGACATTTGAACAAGGTCAAGTCATAGACTCTGGCCGCTGATTTGGGATTTTGTTTCCACATGTACACATTTTCACATGCGTTTGCAAACATACCTGTTATACTACTCCAAACTGATTTTAGGGTTCTTTTAATGTTTAAAAAGTCATGCCTGGATTGGATATTCTTCCCTAATTCAACAGTAAAGAGGATCCAAAGGCCTATATTGTCCTTTCAGCAATAAAATTCTAATTTTGCTGTGTCTCTGCACTTATTCATTATGCATTAAGATAGACAAAACTGAATTTACAAGATCAGTGCAGAAAAACAGGGTGTAAAACAAGCAATATTTATGGAGCAAAAGGTTCAGATTGTCTCATATGTTCTGACAACATTGAATATTTTTGCTTCGCAGACATAGATGATGTGCAGATGATGAGGGAACTTCCGTTGACACCGACCAGAATGAATCTCTCCCTGAATCACAGTTTAAAATTCACTCATCCAGGCTTGTGTAAATATTCACGAGAACTTCTCTGAATGCATGGTTATCATTAGTAAGGGGTCCCCACTTCTCCAGACAGAGGGGCTCCAGTTCCATCAGTTCCTAAGTGTAGGAGCCTCTTCTACACAAACATTTCTGAACTACTGTAGAAGGAACATATCCCTCATATCAGATACTACAATATAAAAAAAAGACGGTGCAGAAAGCGTTTGTGCGGATATCTTAGAAAATTGATCAGAAGTTTTTTTTTTTTGCCTTGATGTGTTTTTTTTTTGTTGTTTGTTTTTTTTACTTTAACCCTCGTGTGTTGTTCATATTTTTGTTACTCAGCCAGTGTTCACTGGTCTGGTGGACCCGTTGCATTTTGGGGTTTTCAATTCAACACAATCAAAATATTTTATGTTAATATACTCAACAGATCTTTTCCTCATTCCAATTACAAGCAATATAAACAACATAAATGGTAAATATTTGCTCTTTACCTTTGTTAGATCACATTTATGAATCAGTGTGCTACTTGTTTTTTGTTTGTTTCATTGATAGAATATAATAAAAATGGAAATCAATTCTAATCACAGTAAGAGTAGAAAAAATAAACACATTTACAAATGAAGGAAAGTTTCTCATAGCTACTGGCTTTTGTTTTTTTCAACTTCATTAGAAATTTAACCCATTCAGGTCAATTTATGCAACACAAGCTGGACACCTACAGTAACTATGTCAGTCAAGACAACACATCTGTCCCATTGAACACATTGTCTTTTCATGCCAGGCTATATAACATGAGGAGCAGAGTTATACTGTGTGTGTGCTGCATATGCACTTCTGGTACTTGATGCGAGTGGCATCACAGGCAGCCCAGATCTTTATACAACATTTTGCAGGTTTAAATGATATATACTGTCTGAAGGGGGAAGCGGCCCCAAAATGGCATCAGCTGCTCATCATATGACATGAAGGTTGTAAAACAGTGGGAGGCGGTGCACTCATTTGTCCCACACTGTCCTGATGGCAGCTAGCTTGTCTCTGCTGTCAAACTGGTCTGTCGTCTTGGCTATCAAACCGGAAGATCCTGGAAATTATGTGGAAGTTTTCAAAAGATATTGTTGCACGGAAAAGTTCTCTGCCAGCTTCTGCATCCCACAGGGTTTCTGTGGATTCTCCTTTAGACCTGAGAACTCCAGCAAGGATAAGAACCCCCAAAATAAGCATGTAAATGGGTTTGGTCTATCTCCCTCCACCTCTCTCCAAAAACATGTCTTCCTTCTAAATTAGTGCAATCCAGAATAATTTTCTGGATGGAATCAGTGATGAAAAGCTCAAAAGAAGACTTGATGTCCTCCACATGAGTAACTGCCATGGGTGTTGGCCCTGGTTGCATCCTTATCACCTTGGCAGCCATGCGGAGTGGCTCATTTCTTGCGCAAGAAGACCATTCAATTTTATCATTTACTGACATCTGTTTCTTCACTTGCTAGCTGCTGATGGGCTTGTTCTGGTCCTGGACTGGCTCCTGATAGACTGGTCCTGTGGCTCGTCTTTGTTTTGGAGCTGGCTGATGCTCACTCGCATTCTCTTCTTCAAAGTCACTGTCAGACCCTGACTTTTCAGAAATGTGATCCTCAGATTCTGAAACCTCTTCCTCTACGTCGTTATCAAATGCTTCCCTCTCTTCCAGAATCAGTTGCAAGGCCCTCTGAGCAGAGAATCTCTTGACCATCTTGATCAGTTGTAATAAGGAACCACACTGGCAAAGCTGTATTTATTGTGTCCCGGCCCCAATTTGCAACTGGGATAGAGTGTGAGGACATAAAGATTTGTTCTTGCAGGACAGAAGGTGTTGGTGCTTGAATTTTGCAACAATGCTGCAACTTTGTGTGGGAACAGCAGGATGGACAATTCCAATGTTGTCTCTCTCTCTCACACACACACACACATACACACACACACACACACACACACACACAGAGTGAAGTGTGAAGGTACACAGAACCTAAAATTTCCACACTTTCATTGGCCTCGGGTCTGGTAGACCCGAACGTCCTGTATGTAATATAAATGTGTAGGGGGGGTGTACGGTGCGCGGTCATTGAAAATGAGTTGTGACATATGTTCTTCACAAGAAATGAGCCAAGGCCAATGAATCCGAGTTTGAAATAAAAAATTATCGGATTACTTTTCTTTGATACAAAAATGAAAACGGGTCCCACACACCGGAACACCATACAAGGGTTCAGATGTTTCTGAGGACTTCTGATCTAATCGATCCAAATTACCTCAATAAAAAACAACAAAAGGTCTGCACCCTTATTTTACTTTTCTCCAGCTGAGGTCTGCAGCCTGTGGACTGAGCAGATATCCTCCTCCTCCCCCTCCTCCTCTTCCTCCCCTTCCTCCTCCTCCTCTTCCTCCTCCTCTTCCTCCTCCTCCTCTTCCTCCTCCCCTTTCTGCAGCGAAGAAAAGACCGCGGCTCTGTGTGAGGACAGTCAACGCCTCATTTCAGACACTTCTACAGCAACGAAGGGGAATATTTCTTCTCTCCCGTTTTTTTTTTTTTTTCTCGAGGAAACTCCGGGAAAATAACCTTAACATGGACTAATGGAACTAAGAGGAGCTTAGTTGACCGCTGCAGCCACAGTTCGTCGTGGAAAAGTAAGTTTTTGGGCGGTTTGTGGCCACGTGTGTGGAACAGTTCCTCATTCTGCTGCAGATTGTGATGCGTTCAGGAGCGTTGGCCGTGTTTTGCAGACGTGTCTATACATTCCTGTACATTAAATTTAAAATAAAAAAAGGAAATAGTGAGGTATGCATATTCAGTATAACTGGTATTTTCCCTCAAAAACTGCTGTTTTGGCTCCTTAACCTCCTACGACAACATATATCCGGAAATCTTTTTTTTTTTTCAAAGCGAGCGTATTGTTTATAATAAAAATAATAGCAATAATATTAACATTAATCCCAACAATAATAATAACAATATAAATATAGTATAAAATATAATAAACATAATCAGTTGTTGGATACTATGCAATTATTTGATCACAAATAACTCTAAGAAATCTAAACTGCAGCCCAACCAAAGCTCAGGTCTCAGGAGGTTAAAGACGTCTTCGCTTAAAACAGACGTTTTTTTGTTGTTGTTGACATTGAGATGAATTTGTACAATCTGCATCCCACATGTGGTAGAACTAGTACTTATGTATAGTTTGTAGTTTATTTTTCTCACATGTTTGCACCCCTTTGCTGCTGTAACTGCAGATTTCCCCCGTGGGATGATTAAATGTTCATGTTCTCATGGTAGTCGTGGGAGCTTCAGTAAAAAGCTTCACCTTTAGGTTCTTGAAGAGATTTCATCTTTCATTTAAGAAGCTTGTTCACTTTAAACTGACTTATTGGGAGTTTCTGATGTTTATCCTCCTGAGACTCTGTTGTTTTGTGTGCATTTTTAATTTTCTCTTGCTATTTGGGACTGGTAGAGTCTAATAAGTACATAAACTACTTGGAATAGGAAGTTTTTGAAACAAAAAATGCTGTCCTCATATGAAGACAATGGTTTTATTTATTTTATGACAATAAATTCACTAGTGTGCAAAATTGTTTTAAACTGTTTATTTTAATGCCTAAACTTTGCTATACAAGAACAAAATGCAAGCAATGCAACATTTGTTAAACTTTGTGTAACTTTTTTGAATTTTCCTTGCTTCATTTTACAACTAGGAACTACTTGTTGATTCCTCGTCGCTCCTGGGTGACACTGGAAACCTGAACATACCAGTGAGTCAGTGCAGGCAGCAACGCATACCATATTTCATGCAAAAATGTTTCACTTGAAAGTAGGAACTAGGACAAAGAATGTCCTTTTGGTCTGTAGGAACAGTTTGTCATACTTATGACTTGTATGAAATGCTGAATAACAGCTGCGCTCATTCTGCAAAGAACCACATTGTGTACATTTTCTTACTCTGGCTAAAATATGTGAAATTTTTATGCCATATTAAACTACAAGCTCCCCATCAGTCAGTCATTAAAGGAAAAAATGTCTTGGATGAAAGGCGGAGCAGCTTGAAGAACTTGAAGGAGAAGCTTTTTACTGAAGCTCCCAGGATTACCAAGACCTGGATAAGTGAGAATAAGATAAGATAAGATAAGCCATAAATCATCCCACAGTGGATAAACCTGCAGTTTTACAGCAGCAAACATGTGAGGAACATCTGTAAAAAATAAATAAAAATATCCACAAAATGTACATAAGCACTGGCTCTTCCACATGTGGATGTTCAGATTGTAGAAATTACCAACAATATTGCACAGATTCCTTCAGAAGCAGAAATACTGATAAAGAAGTGCTCCTCTAATCTGTAGATATATTCGATGTACAGCTGAGCAGCTTAATCTGATTAATTTAAAATAAAACTATGATGCTGCAAAAATGCAAAATTTAAAAAAGGGGATTCTTACTTCACCACTTATTTGGATGAATGCATTTTTGTTTATTATATATAAGAATGCTCTCAAATTCTGATGCATGCTTTGCTTTAACAGCAACACGTGTTACATACTGTATACAGAAATGATTCTGTCTTAATGGTTTGCAAATATTTTAGAATTGATCCTACTTCCAGATTGCCTCAGTTTACCCTCCAACTTTACTCTACATTTCTAAGAAAGTCTAGAAATATAGAGTATTCCCCTCTCACTTTGAAGTATTTTCCTCTAAATTCAACAATGCCTCTACTGTTTGTAGGCTCCATTATCAAGTCACAGCTGGAGATTACACCTGACCCTTTGTTGTCTGCTAGATGCTTCGTCACCTTTGTTCAGTTTAGTATTAAAACCACCATCAGCTGCTCATCGCTGTAGTATTTACGTACTGTCCTGTCTCTACCTTTTTACCATCTGTTTAAAATGTTCTGGGTAGGCTCACCTTCCCAAACTCACACACTGTGTCTGCAGTCTTTGCATGTAAAGAGTATTTCAATAGATGAGTTTTTAGTCAGCTGAACATCAAAAATGACACCTAGGGTCTTCATGTACATTATCAAGATTCGAGATTCAGTTCAAGAGTTTTTATTCATCATATACTCGTAAGTGACAGGGAAATGTGACTGTTTCTGGAGGCTGTGTAAAAAGCATAAGATATCATAAAACAACATTACTGAAAAATCAGAAAGTCACAACACCTTAAATAGTAAGGAGGTAGAGATTGTAAAGCTAAAGTGCAGTTTAAATTTATGCAGGAGTGCAGTATGTTTATGTACATGATCCAGTGTGATGTCGCTCATACAGGAGGAGCTCTGATTTAGAATTTGACCTCAGTTTAGTGTCAGTAGTCCTGACAGCATGAGGAGAAAAGTTTTTCCTGAGTCTCTCTCTGTTCACCTTGAACAGGCGCCAGTAGACCGTCTGTAGCTGGTGTGGTGGATGCTTCCATAATCCTGCTAAGATAAGATTAGGCCCAAACTAATAACATGACTGATTTTAACAGAATAAAACACTTGAACAGACCCTCTTGGCATCAGAAAACTGCTTGCAAAGGACCAGTTTGTGCCCTCTGGTGGTCAGAGTGGAAATTGCAACCAATCGTCAAATTTCATCTTTACTCCTTTTTACTCTTGATTATTTTCTTTGTTTATGCACTTCACCTTTATGCAGCTCAGAGAATACTCAGAATATTGCTCATGTGGCTGGGAATGTTTTCTGAAGCAGGTTTTTGTTTTTTAGTCAGCTTCATGCAAGATTGGAGCATATTAAGGCTGTAAAATGGGAATCTTCACCAAGGCTAAATGGGTTCAGACTTTCACCACACGATTTGTAGAAGTAGGTTTTACTGGATCATTATTTAAGGAATAATACACTGCATTATTATTTTTATTATCTCCCCTAATATCATGGGGAGACCATGTAAACTCCACGCATGAAGATCCCAGGCTGGGAATCGAACCCAAGATTCAGCAGCAACATTACAAAACAAAACTGAGGCAGGGTCTTCCTCACGTCAATAAGAGTGGTGACCCGCAGAATTGAAAGCAATCTCCACAGCCTTCCATTTATTTGTAGACTTTAAAATTTAGTCGTTTCTTTTTGCTGAGACCCAAACATGGTTTTAAGCCAAAGCAAATCACTGCATCGCTATCCAGGAGTCCTTTTAGTGGAGAATAGTCGATGTAAGCTGGTGGAGTCACGTCTTCATGGAAAAAATGTACAGGCAGAAATTCACACATATTCCTGATCCTCATGATTTACCGAGTAACAAACGCCTGTGTCCATATGTGCAGCTGCTGCAAACCATCATTCCTTAAAATGTTGCTGGACTCATGTCTGCTTGGCAGAAACTTTATTCTCCCCAGCTGTTGGAAGGAATACCATAGGTCAGTCTGTTGGACAGCACTTCATTTCAAAGGACTTTGGAGGCTTCCTAAATTTTACCCCATGAACCTGAGTTCTTCTGAGCCTCGACAAAGAAGTCACGTAAACCTCACATTGTCAGTTTAGTTTGGACAACAGACCAGCAACAAATACGAAAGTAACAGTAATGAAGATTTGACCCGCTGGTAGCTTCTAAAGAGACTCCTTGCATACACCACATCCTTCAATTACGTTTTATTGTCATCTTGCTAGCAAGATTTAGAAATTAGATACTGATACACAAGAGCCTATAAGTAAGATAGTGTAGATGGTAGCGTGCAGGCCAAATTATGTAAAATTTGATTGATGGTATGACTGTAACGCTTTTATTCATGCATTTTAATCAATAGGTAGGTCTTTAGGTGGAAAAAAAACTTGATTGAAGTGAGAGTCTAAGCCATTTCTTTTGTATTGAAGAATATTTTCTTACTGTCTTGTGTCATAAACAGGGAGAAAGGGGAAAAAATTGCACCTTTTGTCTGATTTTATTTAAAAAAACAAACAAAAAAAAAGCCAAGCAGTATTGATTAAGTAACAGTAATGAAGATTTGACCTAATTTTACCTGCTGGTAGCTTTGAAACCGACACCTTGCATACAACTCATCCTTAAGTTGCATTTTATTGTCATCTTGCTAGCTTCAACCCAGATATGGAATCTAAAAAATGACAATAATCAAAAGTATGATCGACATTAATTTCGAGCCTTAAGCTTGTAGTGAAAACATTCAGTGCCACTTATTACTGTGACCTTTCAGTAACCTTTTCCTCAAAGCTGTTTACATGTGGCCTGTCTGTAAGATTTTAAATTTGCGTTGACCTTTTGTACTATAATCTAGATCCAGCCGCAAACCTGAGCTGCATGCTTTTTTCCTCTATAAATGATTAACTATAATTGTACTATGAAAGGAAGCTTTTTTCCTCTTGTGTTTGCCTGCAGGCTGCACAGCACGGGGTCACAGAGATAACTAGACAGATGGACAGGAAGGATAGATCACAATGGTCATGACAGCCATTTTTTTATTATTAACAATGTTGTCTTTAAAGTATTGATGACTTTTGACAAGGCTTCACAATTCATCAGAAGACATCAGTAGAAATTAGTCACACTGGATTGGTCAAACAAGGAGGAGATGCCACAGAGTGTCCAGGATAAAAGCAGGTTCACTGGAAGCTCAAGTTAGTTTGTTCACAGGAGCAGCCAAGGTTTGTTGCTGTCTCAATCTCCAGTCATCTTCATTGATCGGACCCCGCTGAATCTTTTTTTTCTATTTAGGTGATCAGAGTCTTGCAGTTGCAAAAGCTACTATAGGTGCTCCGTATACTGTACACGAGATGGGGCAGTTTCTAGGATCATTATTAGTTTTGAAATACGGAATAAGCTTCCCCGAAGTTACGTCACACAATTGAAGATTTCTCTAGTTTGTCTGTTAATGCATCTGCATGCGGTTGAGACTTGTGCCGTGTTGAAAGTGATACGGAAATGTCACAGGGTCTGACTTAGTAAGATAGTGTTTGTGACTTTTTTGGAAGAGGGACCAGGTTGCTTATTCAGACGTGAAGCTGATTACAGCAGATTAATGGGAAGAATGGCATGTCTGAAAGGGGCTAAAGAGTGTGCCATATCCAGGGGAGACAAGTTTCAGTCATTGATGGGAATAGATATCTTTTGGTATACAGTATGTCGTCCTATTTCCCCTGTGAAGGAAGACCGCCAAATCCTTTCCTGAGGAACTGGCTCTTCTGTGTTGAAGTGGCTCAACCAGAAGACCCAATTCCTCAGGACAGGATTCGGCGGTCTTCCTTCACCTCAAGGATGAGGGACACTCATTTCAGGACACCAATGTTCAGATTTTGGACAGGGAGGACAGATGGTTTGAGAGAGATGTGAAAGAAGCCATCCATGTCCAAGTGGAGAAGCCATCTTTGAACAGGGGGGGGTGGTCTGCGACATCATCTTTCGCCGATTTACAATCAGGTCCTTTCAAAACTCCCCAAAAGAACTACTCAGCAGAATGACTCATGTGAAGTGGCTCATGCTAATGACCACCATTAGCGTACGAGGGCTCGGTGAAACTCACATTTCAACGACCCCCTTTGTCACTCCCTGGCTCCCAACGACCATTGTTGAGGAACCAGACGGGCCTTGGCAATGGTCGTCGGAATGTGAATAACACTGACCACACCTCACAGAGGTTATAAGCCGAGGCAACATCAACCACCACCAGAACTGAAGAAGCCTCTTGGATGAGAGGTGAAACATCTTCAAGGAATCTTCTTAAAGTCCAGTTGGATTGATTTAAACAACTTTGGATACTGTGTAGTTATTGTTTTGCGTGTTGTGCAGTTGATTGTTCAGCAGTGTATTCAAGGTTCCTTTCTTCCATTCATTCTTCTGTTCTTTAGAAATAGGTCCTTTGTTATTTAAAAACTCAACCTTCCTCTTCAACAGAGGATAATGTTGCATGAATTTCATAGCAAGTGTTTCTCCATTCTTCAGAATCAATTTTCTTCAGCTGTTCTTTCTAGAAGGGGTTCTGTTGGTTCACTGGTCTCTTTACTTGGCTGGGGTGTAGCTTTTACTTTGGATTCTGTGGAATCTGTTGTATGGTTTTGGCAGCATCCCTTGGTTCGTCATCATGCTGGTATTTTTCCTTTCAGCCAAAAAGAAGAGACTTGTCTTATTGCATTGTAATGGTTACACTTCTAAGCAGACACAATACACAAAATTTCAATTTGAGAAAATATTTCTTCTTCTTCTCCCAGTATCTTTTAATACATTCTGGGGTTAAACTGATGCGATGCAACTGTAACCCATCACCTTTTGTCAGCCTCCAGCTGTTTGTTTGACACATAGTTCTCCTTGATAATATGCTTCAAGACAGCCTCGTATGCCTGTTTTAAAAATAGCACTGTGGCGATGTGGTGAAACACAAGGTCACTTTAGCTATTTTTTCATTAATAATGTATTTTTCCAAGACACTGTTTATCGAGGTTGAAGTTATGTAATGTCCTTTGCATTGTCTGAGCTTTCACAGAAACTCAGATTCCTATCGATTACATCATGACAAAAAATTAATCATGACACTCGGGGATGTGCCTGAGAGTGTTGGACTTTAAGAAGTGTAATGTAAAGTGTGTTGCACCGTTCAATATTTTGGTATCCCTTTCTTTCAGGAACGCAACATCTTCATCCTGCCGCAAGGCTTAAGGGACGGCAAAAATGCAGTCTTGTGCATTTATGAATGGGCAACACCAGCAGGCTGGACCACTGACACAACCCTCACAAGCAGCGCCTAATCTTACTCACAATGTGATGAGAAATCAACTAAGCGGGACTGCAAATAACGCATACTTGGGAGTACAGCCACCACAGAATGCTTGTTCCGCCTTGCAGAATGTAATTTACTCTAAGGGACAGACGTCATATTGGCAGCCCTCTACCAGACTTCATCAGGCAGTTTCTTCTGAGCAGAAAAGTAAAAAGAAAGTTAATTGTCCTTTAATTGAGAAGTTACTGACCAACCCATCAACTAACGGACTAAGTGAAAACCACTGTTGGCCAACTTCACATGGATTACAGGCTGCCACTCAGCAAAATTTTCATCAGAGTTCAGCAACCCAGAGTCAACTCAACAAGATGACGGCCAACACTACATACAACCACACAAACACATCATCTCATTGGAAACAGAAAGCTTTAGTTAATGAAGGGCATTCATTGAGGATTCAGGATGGCCAAGTGGTGTCTCATCTCCAACATAGCAACGTTCGGAATGGCTACTACCAAAATGCAAGTGGAGACTTGACAAATCCTGGTTCAGTGTACTCTACAACACCTACCTCAGTTGCACATGAACACATATCAGTGTCTGCTACTGCACACAACAGACAGACTGCTCAGGCTGCTCATAACCAGATTCACAGAAAAAACAACCCTCAGCTTGGATTCTCTCCTTCAACACCCCAAGCAGGTCATATTATGTCTCCTTGTCAGCCTCGTGGGAACAACAGCATTCCAACTCATTCCTCATCAAGGACACAAATGTTGTATGCGGCTCAAGGCAGCTCAGCTTGTAACAATGGGGGAAATTCCACCATCTCCAGTTACGCAAATTCATTTAACCAGTATGGAACCAAACATTATTTGACAAAAACAAATGAGCCTCCCTTAAATCCTGTTGTACATCCGCAAAAGTTAAGGCAAAATGTGAGTGCAGATGGTTCACATCTGTCATACACAACTGGCCACAATCGCCCTCCATCACACAGAAAGACACCTTACAAATGGCATATGTTTGTACCCAATGCCAACACGACAAAGATGCAACCTGTGCCTTCAGCTGTCTCTGAAAGTTGTAACTTGAATAACACCCAGTCCTTATCAGTCCACTCTGGACAGTCTTTGCCTGAAAGCTCTCAGAGTTTTATGTCAAGATCAGGGCAACTTCTAAATGAGCCACCTCAGCAAAACTCTGTGCCAAATGTCTTTTCTGTCGCCGCAGCAGGAGATGGACGTCTTTACAGCAAAGCAGACATTGCATATCTTCGTAACAATAACACAGCCTCCAAAGGGAATCCAATTGGGTCATTGAGTGGTGCATCTCAGCTGACGCAACTGCCCAAAGACATTTCACCACAAGGAAACAAGACCCAATCATCTGTCGTAAACAATCCGGAGCTACATGAAATGATGTCACAAAATGACGGCTCCATTCACTCTTTGCCTGGTCTCTGCAGCACAAGAGCCGTTGCTGTTGTTCAACTATTGTCGGAAAGCTGTCAGCACGCCATTTCCCTCTTTAACGCCACAACAAATGAATCCTCATGGAACCCTGATAAAGTGCTTGTTTCAGCAGATGTGGCAAAAAGCAGAAACTGTGAGAATTTGACGAAGGAATCTAATCTTTACCCAGACCACCCAAATCAATTGCAATCCAACAAATCTGACACCAGTTGTGCAGCATCATCTAATGATGGTGCTCTTTTGTCAAAGTCAGATTCAGGGCCTCAAAACTTGACACAAGGATCTGCACTGGATATTAGCATTGCAAAAACTACTAAAAATTCTGTACTTCAGAAAGTATCAGTAAGCCAAAACTGCTCTGAAGACCAAGGTGAGATTGTAAAATCTCCAACTGCACCTGTTTTAGAGCTTTCTTCACTCCCAACAACCCAGTGGACAGGTCATGCACTAACTGCATTAATAGAGAAGATTGAAAAAGCTCAGACTAAGACAGAGGATTTTACAGATGATGAATTTGTACGCAAAATATTACATTTGTTTTGGGAAGGCAGCTGCAAAAAAGTGATATCAGAGCTCAGGAAGGGGTGTCACAAGCTTTTAATAAGAGATGTTTGGGAGTTCTTCAACACACAAATGAAATCAGACGCTGTTATACTGTCGGAAGTAAAATGCAAATTTCGAGAGCAACTCAAAAATTACCATTTACTCAACCATGATGAAGTCTATTCAGAACTGCCTTACAAATCCTCGTGGTTGAATCTCAATGAGCAGCTCGATGACATAGACAAGGAGTTTGGCTTCCCGGTGACTTTGGTGTATCCTCCCCAGCTTGAGAGTGACAACCAGACGGATCAGGCGGAACCAGTCAACAGTATTCCTGAGCCAGTTGTGAGTGAACTGCCGGACAAAGTACTATTACCAACAGAGCCAGTCAACAGTATTGCTGAGCCAGTTGTGAGTGAGGTGCCGGACAAAGTACTATTACCAACAGAGCCAGTCAACAGTATTCCTGAACCAGTTGTGAGTGAGCTGCCGGACAAAGTACCGTTACCAACAGAGCCAGTCAACAGTATTCCTGAGCCAGTTGTGAGTGAACTGCCGGACAAAGTACTATTACCAACAGAGCCAGTCAACAGTATTCCTGAACCAGTTGTGAGTGAGCTGCCGAACAAAGTACCGTTACCAACAGAGCCAGTCAACAGTATTCCTGAGCCATTTGCGAGTGAGGTACCAGACAAAGTACTATTACCATCAGAGCTCGAACCTGTTGACTCAGGCAAAGAGAAACCTGCCCCCACTGTCAAAGCCCCCTCAACTCAAACTCCCTCCTTTAATGAAGCAGAAAGTTGTGACCCATGGTACTCATTTAGCATCCAAGTTATGCCTCCGGAAGAGGCTAAACATTTATTTGAACAAGAGCAAACTGAGATATCACAGAGCAAGGACACAGATTGTCAAGCAGAGAAGGTCATGAGTAGTTGTGTGGAGGCTGAGACTTCTAAGGATACAGATTCCACATTGTCAATACTGAAGAAAGATGCTTGTTATCCAATTGATCAAGTTTGCTGTATTGCAAGGCTGGTAGAAATAGTTACAGGGGAAAACACACCTTCTTCAAAATGCCAGTGCAGAAAACAAAGCAATGATGACAAACGTACCGACAAGACACCAGACAAGGACAAAGAGGAAGTGCCTAGAGACAATAGCCTGTTTGAGAATAGTTATTACAGAATATTTGACTTGATCACGGAAGAAGAAAATCCAAAGAAGGACACAGAGGACACTCATGACCAAATCACAATTTGTAGCTCTGAGCTTTGTGATGATGTCATTGAAATTATTGACTTAACTGATGATAAAGACAGACATGACTCAACTCGTGATCCGGGAAATATTTTTGAGATAAGCAATAGCCGCCAGTCAAGCTTTCTATCCATAACAGGCAACGAATATGAAGATCTCCCCAGCAGTGAAAATAAAATTCCCATCCAGATGCCAGAACTCACCACTGAGCTGTCAGAACCCAAGGAATATGAAGATCTCCCCAACAGTGAAAATGAAATTCCCATGGAGATGCCAAAACTTGTCGTTGAGCTGTCAGAACCCAAGGAATATGAAGATCTCCCCAACAGTGAAAATGAAATTCCCATGGAGATGCCAAAACTTGCCATTGAGCTGTCAGAACCCAAGGAATATGAAGATCTCCCCAACAGTGAAAATGAAATTCCCATCCAGATGCCAAAACTTACCATTGAGCTGTCAGAACCCGAGGACAAATGTGAACAAGAACAGCTGAAATCCATAGAAACGATGCAGTCGAGTGTGTCAATGTGTGATGACAGACAAACCAAAAGTACTGAGAGTGGCGATGGTAAACAGATATCAGACCATGAAAAGGGTTGTGCACAACCTCAGCTAAAATCTGCAGATGTGGCAGAATCATTCCTGGAAACCAAAGGACAAACTCAAACCAGTGCAACAGCTGACCTCCAAACGTCTACAAGCCACCACCCTGAACATGAAACTGCTGACAGAAAGCGAAAGAGACTAAGCAGCCATGATACATTTTCTCCTTTCCAAAAGAAATCAAAGAAATGTAAACTCTCTGTGGACCTGGACTCAGAGCATGCCTGTGATGGTGTTTCAAAATGTCAGAAGAATTTGGTCGATGCGACAGAAGCTCAGCCTTTAACCTCAAATGCTAAAACTGCAGAACTGGTACTGTTTGGTTCAGCACGGCAGGATAAATCTGCTATGACTGGTGCCAGAAAGAGCCATGTTTTACTTTCAAAGGGAGTGTCTTGTGAGAAACAGAGGCCACCAGAACTTCTGTCTGTGAATCTCAGCCCACTGAAGAGGAAGTCCAGCTTTGCTTTGCATGCAGGGGAACAGTCATTGAAACAGTGGATTTATGAAAAATGGAGAAGAAGTTTACCGCCAACTAAAATTCGGCACAGAAACAAACTGAAAAGACAGAAATGTTCGTCCGCCTCTGTTCCTAGCATAATCCTCAGGAGAAAGAACTCTGAAATGAGAGTTTGGAAGGCCAAGAAACCAAAACAGTACGATGGTCATGGAGGAAGTAACACTAAAAATGAAAGCAACAAGATCAGGCCTCTCCATGAAAACAGCATTTTGAAGTTCTGTGTATTACCCAACACCTTCGACTTCAAACATGGATCCGAGAAGAGGAAGGAATCCACGGATCCTGCTTCAGGTAAATATTGAGATACCACAGTGTTTCTAGTATTCCATGAAGTTGGTTGTCTTTTGAGAAACAAAATATATCAAACAAAGGCTTAGATTTTTAGACTTTCTGTCAAGTGTCCCCAAAACAACCCGCACGTCCTACAATACTCCGTGCCTGCTAAATGTCCACACATTTGAAACTTACATACTACTTTAAAACCCAAGTCCTGCAACACAAATCCTCTATTAACAGTGACTTAAAGAACTGACATAGAGAAGTGATTAGTGACAGAGCTGTATCAGTTTTCTCAATAGTTGACCGCTGGTCAGTTTTGCGTTTTCACTGCATGAATGTGTACTGTCTATGGTTTGTATAAGGTAATCAACAAATCATTAGAATTTGAAAAATTACATTGCAAGTGTAGAGGGAAAAACTCAACCTTATTGTCATCTGACCTAAGTTGTTGATGTTTGAGTGATAGTGTTCACCCCTGGAGGCTCAGGCTTGCCCAGGAGTGATTCAACAGATGAGATCTCTTTTCTTAGCTTTCTAGATATCGTGCCCTTTATATAATGTAAGCACAACATTAGGAGTCAGTCTGAGACTTAACACCAGACTGATGACAGACTCTTAATTTAGAAAGAATTCAGAGTCAAGTCCCAATTTGGAATTGGTCCAGCCATTCAGAAGTAAATATAGATGGCATTGGGGGTGAAATGTCTTACCTGCTAATCACAAACACACACACAAAACATTAGGTAAACAACACCAGGAAATTAGCTGTAGATCCAATGAGTCGTACATTCAAGTGTTAATCATGTTCGTTTTAAGGTTCCTTTGACATTCTTCAGTACAATGGCAGCTGACTACTCCACAATTTACATGAGAAAAAGCCTGACCTCTTTTTTCAGACAAGCCAGATCATGCTAAAGAAGAGAACCAGCACTCCAATAGAATCATCTTAAAGATCAAAGGTAACAAATAAAACACATAAATTCCTCTTGTTTTTTAGATTGCTAGTATTTGGCCATTGGCTCCAGTTTTAATTCTAATTATTGTGAATGTGTTGTATCGTAGGTACATGGTATCCAAATCCTGAGAAAAAGTACAAACCAATATGTCCATCTCCTGTTCCAAAGACCTCCAGCCTCTTTCATGAGTTTAAAAAGAAATACATAAAGAAGACATCATCAACGGATGAATAGCATGACTGACTTTGCTGTCTTTTCTCAGGAAAGTTCATCTGAGACATTAATTTCCACGATTGTTGCTTTACATAAAATGTCTAATAGTATCTGTAGTAGTTTACATGCCTGTGAAGATTGTACAGAAACTTTTTCAATGCAAAATGTATATATTTTAGCAATGTATTTATATTTTTATACTTTGATACATTATCAATATTTTTTTAATCTTTTCATTTAAACGAATGTTTTTGGAATTTTATGCACTTTGTCACTGTCAATACACAGCCTTTTAATACAGATATCAAACACTGCTTTTGAGCTACTAGAAGCCATCATTTTGTGACAGAATTTTTTTGTTTGTTTTTTGTTGAGATTTTGGCCCAAAAAAAAAATAGCCATGCAGTATTGTTTAGACAATGCATTGGTAAAGGTTACCATCGCCTCATGCATTGAGCTGCATTTATGTCTCACTCAGGGAATAAAGGAGTTAAAGGGACTCAGCTGAAGACAATATTAAGCTTTCCCCTCCGCCCCTTAAAGCCTTTTAACATTGAGTTACAACACCTTGATGCATTTGAAGATTACCGCCAAACCTAGGAGGGCTGTGAAGAAAACATTATTGTTTACTTTTCAAATGTCTGTATTACTGATGTGTAAATAAATTCACCAGTTTTTAGTTTGTGTACAGTTGTGAGGTGTTGTTAATACTAAAGCACAGATGCAGAAACAAGTATGTGACACTATTTTTGGTTTGTTACTGTTGCTGCTGTTGCTGATCTTTTCAGCTTTGTTTGTACCTTTTTTAAAGTGTAAAGTTAGCACTGAGGAGTTGCACATTCCTTCTTAGAACACAATGTTCGAGGTTATGACGAAGACATTAAAACATTGTTTAACTGTTAAATATAACATTGTAGTGACCAAAAACACTGGGAATGTACATTGATGACTCAGTCTTTGTTGCTGTAATTTGCCTTTTCAGTTTGTCATGTACCAAAACTGACACATTTTACATACATTATTACATAATGTCAAATCTGTTTTGCACTGACACACAAGTGGAATCTTAATCTGGTTTAAACTATTGTGCTAATCCTGAGATGAGATATGGCAGCTATACAGTTTTGAATTTGGACCCAGAAGTTGTTTTTTAAGTTGCTGTGACATGTATTCCAGACAGCACAGGAATAAACTCCATACTGCTGCTGTAGTGTAATATTTTTTAGGTACGAAGTGCTAAAAGTAAAAGATTATTTATGTCAAAAGAATAGACTTAAAACGTGTGTGAAATACATAGTGATGAATATTCTAGTGATCATTTCTGTGTTGATAGTATTGTGTGTGTGTGTGTGTGTCTGTGAAGGAAGGAAAAAAGGGTCTTGAAGGTGTGTGTGTGTCCTCCAGACACACACAGCTGGAAGATTATAAAGTATAACATGTATTTTTTGTGTGTAGACAAGTCATGTGCTATTTAGAAAAATTAAATATGGTACTTAAAACATAATGGTGTAAACTTAAGGCAATACAACTTGTAAAAAGTGTATTGGAAACATCAACACACAATGGTGGAAAAGATGAAGACTGTAATAAAAAAAGATAGTAGGGGTGAGTACAGGGCAAGTCTGAACATGTCTGGGCATGTTCTCGATAAAGTATGACCTAATGATGAAATATGATGACAATACAATACAATACAATAACTTTATTACAAGGTCTGAACAACAGATTTAGAAAAATACAATGGCGTCAAAGCGATCTGTTAAATAATACGTTCTATAGGCGTGGAAAAAATGACCAACTCTGACAGCATAAAAGACGATGTACAGCTCAGTTATTTCAGTATTTCTTGCAGCGCCAGCCACTGCTAAAAACTGCTCTGAGGTTTTTTGTTGACAATAAACTCTGCTGTCTCTGAATGCTGACTTCTCCTGGTGATTTTTTTGAAGATCCTTGTAGCATCTGATTTTGGGATTTATTCTTTTATTAGATGTGTTGCTGGCTTGATACCGACTTACAATTTTCTCTAGTATGCCAAATAAGAGTTGTGCTGATCTGGGAATAAATAAGATGTATTCAAGCATCAGTCCAGGGTCTGAAGGACTGAACACATGAAGATTAAACCAGATCAGATAGACAGAATGCAGCAACTTAGACCCCCACACACTCAGTCACAGGACGCTCTGAGTTGTTATGTATGAAACTGATGCCACTTGTGACAGGAATTGCATCAACAGGAAAGTGAACATCGTATGACAGGATACTGAGTCAACAAGAAACTGCCATAGGGGGAAGTTACAGCTAGATATATGAGTCAGGCAGGGAGGTTCTCTTCCACAGGGCATTGACTGATTGAAGGAATCGTGTGCCGAGAGTCAGGGGCCTGTGCACAACGAAGGGAGAACTAAGTCTAAACCATTGCTCCTCCCCAACAGCTTTAGCCAATGAGATTGTAACACACTTTATAAAACGACTCTGTACATTGAACATTTCCCATTACTGGGAAGTTGGCCGCAGATGAACACTGTGTAGACTGTGGTTCTCTGAACAGCTGTGGTTCTTGATATCAAGCTCGATTTTATACGGCAGAATAAACAACATTACTTGAGAGAAGTTGTTTGTCCTCTGTCTCAAATAATGAACACACTTTACACTGACACAGGTGGACTGGGGCAAGTCCGCCCCTGCACTGACATGAGATGTTAGTTCTAGTTTAGTTCTGGGATGGAATGTTTATGTAGGAGAGGCTCCCGTGTCTGGGAAAATGATGCCGCTTTGTTCGTAGAAGTGGGGCCCCTTACTGACAGAAACCATATTTCATGTTAAGTTCTCTTACACAAACCTATATAAGTGGCTTCTGAACTGACATTTGAGGAGGTTTATTTTCTTGAGAATTCTCCAAGGCAGTCCACGGTGCCTGATCGATGCTGGTTGTCTTTTCAAGATTCAAGATTCAGAGGTTTATTTGTCACAAACACAATTATACATAGTATAATTATATAGTGAAATGGATCATGCATCTGTTCTAAAACCAAAACAATAAGAATAATGAAATAAAACACATGGTATCTGTTGTTCCAGGTGGCCTTCTAAGTTAGGGGATGGGAATGTTAAAAATTCCTAAGTTAAACACCAGATTTCTTAAAATGAGTTTATTGTTTTATTGCTTTATTGCTATTGCCTGTCCAGACAATGAGGCACCGGTAACCATACATCCCATCACCTGCTGGGTTTATGTGAAGAACCCACCTATATAAGCTAGGACAAACAGTTGTTCTGCAGAGTGATTCTATCGGGCCTTGAATCCTCTCACAGGCGTGCCATGGTGTCTGTGATGCTGTCTTTGTTTTAATAAACCTTTTATATATAAAAAAGACGGTGTCGGTGGAGATTTTCTTCACCATCTTCACATCATCGCAATACTGGATATTGAAAAGAGGTTGCATGTAGATTGTCTGTTGAGTGTATTGTTTCAGGTTCAGCAGGCGGAGAGCCTGTGGGAAGAAGCTCCTCGTCATCCTCTCTGTGTTTGCCTTCAGGCAGCGGTAACACCGCCCTAATGGCAGCAGAGAGAACAGTCTGTGGCTGGGGTGGGTTGGCTCACTAGCAATCATCTTGGCCTTTAACCTGCAGCATTTGTTGTAAATGTCCTGCAGGTTGGGGAGGGTGGTTTTGATGGTGTGCTCAGCCAAGCGGACGTGATAACGGACGGAAGTGATATTCCCAGACAAAACACTCTCAGTGGTGGAGGTGTAAAAGTTCCTGAGCACCTTAAGAGGGAGCTTAAAGTCCCCCAGGCGTCTGAGGTGGTAGAGACGCTGTCAAGCTTTCTTCACCAGGGTGTTATGTGACAGGACCAAGTCAGGTCCTGCGTGATGTTAACACCCAGGTATTTAAAGTTCACCACTCTCTTCACCTCTGTTCCGCTGATCCTGAGTGGGTGGTATGCCGTCTGCTGCTTCTTGCTGTAGTCCACAATCAGCTCCTTGGTCTTGGTGATGTTCACGAGGACGCTGTTGTCTCTGCACCAGTCCTCCAGGTGGGTGATCTCCATCAAATAGTTCTCCTCGTTGTTGTTGGAGATCAGACCCACCACTGCTGTGTCGTCAGCAAACTTAATGATGGTGTTAGAGTCTGATGTGGACAAACAGTCATTAGTGTACAGCGAGTACAGCAGAGGGCTCAGCACACAGCCCTGGGGGACACCAATGTTTAAGGTGTGTGAGTGGGACAGGTGTTTTCCCACTCGAACCATCTGTGGTCTGCCGGTCAAAAAGCTGTAGACCTACCTACACAGGGAGGAGGTGAGTCCAAGGTCCTGCAGCTTAGTGACCAGTCTGGAGGGGATTATGGTGTTGAATGCTGAACTAAAGTCCACGGACACCATTCACACATAAATTCCCTTCCTAGTGTCCAGGTGGGCCAGGGCTGTGTGTAGCAGGTGGTTGACGGCATCCTCTGTGGATCTATTGGTCCGGTATGCAAATTGTAGGGGGTCCAGGGAGGCAGGTAAGGAGGAGGTGATGAACTGTCGAACCAGTCTTTCAAAACATTTCATCACCACAGAGGTAAGAGCAGTGGGCCGGTAGTCATTACGGCAGCTGGGTTTGGCTTTCTTGGGGACCGGAACAATGACGGACTGCTTAAAGCACCTGGGGATGATGCACTGGGAGAGCGAGAGGTTGAATATTTCTGTGAACACCTGTGCTAGCTGGTTGGCACAGGCTTTCATGATATGGCCTGTTATACCGTCAGGTCCTGCAGCCTTCTTGGTATTCACGTGTTGAAACATCAGCGTCATGTCATGCTCTTTGACGGTGCACGTCTCCTCCTCTCCGCTGGGAGCCTCGAAGCGTGTGAAGTATCTGATCTGATGAGTTCTGACAGTTGTTGACCATAAAGTGAACTTTCGACTAACAGGTGGTAGTAATTACATTGGTATGTGTTTCCTGCCCAAGAAATTCTATGCTGTGTTGACATTGGGGTCCACTGTCAAGCTATAGCTGATTTGTGACCCCTAGGGATGTGCAGGGAATGTGCAGAGTTGAGGGTTCTCGTCTGAGGAGGTATTGTTCTTGAGTAGGGATTTGAACCCGGCTCTTGCTTATTCTGTCTCCTCACTGTGTCTTCCACTTCTCTACAAGCGTGACAAATTACTGTTCACTAGTTAGGACCACACCATTGAGTTGAAGCTTGACTGTTTGTTTGAGCAGATGAAAAGTAGATACACACGAGTCCCATGACCTTGATTAGGTGGCCTAGAACCCTTCGGCTGTGTCAGTACGGAAGGAGTGGCCAGAGAACATGCAAGGACTCTGGATGCCATCAGGACTTGACTGAAGTGGAAGAGGAATTAAGATCAGATTGTGACTTGACCTGTCTCTGGCAAACTGAGGGTTGGAAGGCAAAGCATCCTGCAATTTTTCTGGTTTGTATATGGTGTACTAGAGATTTGTGAGCACTTAAGCGTGAATCTAGTTTGAAGTATATGACGGGCATGGACTTACCCACTTGATCGGTTTAGTGTTGTGTGAGTGAATGGGCCGGGTGGTCTTCAGAGATGGAAGAAGGTCAAGACAAGATGTGCAGTTAAAATGACGTTGTGGCTTGAACTTGAAACCCCCCAAAACCAGCAGAATGAGCATGACTGAAGAGCTGACTATTGCTTGGGATCTTGTTCATGAGTGGCAAAAGAATGGAGTGTGAAATGGGCAGGTGGCTGGTACAGCATCAGCAGTTGTACTAAACTATCATGATGAGGCCCTCCTCAAAGGCAAAGTTTGAGATTTACTGTTAAATCTACATTCCAACCCAAGCCTATGGTAACAAGCTCTAGATGATGACAGAAGAGTGAAATGGTGTTACAAGAGGCCAAAATGAGTTTCCTTCATAGGTTGGCTGGGCATGGTCTTTGAGGAAACTTGCTGTAGAATTGTTGCTGCTTTGTGTCAAAAGGAGCCAGTTGAGGTGGTTCAGATGCCTGATTTGGATGCCATTTGGGCGACTTGTTGGCATGGCTAATGGAGGTATCTGCTACTGGCATCTTTGCGGAGAATTTAAATGGAAGGTTGATGGGGTATGAAGCTGGGAGAAATTGGTGACACAGTGTCAGAAGTTTAAAAAGTGGACTGTGGATGAGGTATAAAGAAGCCAGTGAAACTAGCATGTCGGTGCCAGAATAGAGCCAAATTTGTTGAATGGGTTGATAGAGATGAGTCAAACTGAGACTTTATCCTTGTTTTATTATTGTTGTAAAGCACCTTGTGATTTTGTATCTGTGAAAGTGCTATATAAATAAATTTTACTTACTTAGATATGAGTGAATCTGGCATCTCAGTGCCAGAAGGAGCGGAAACTGTTGTCAAACTCTTGTACTATAGCTGGCAGCCTGGTGTCAGCTATAGTTGTAAAGGATAAGAACTGGCAGCCCGGTGCATTAGTGTGTGTGTGAGAGAGAGAAAGAGGATTTGCTGGGAATCAATCAAAGTTCATTTATATAGCCCTTTATAACAGCTCAAAGGGTGACCAAGGTGCTTCACAGTAAAATAAGAAAATAATTTAGAAACACTACAGTAACTTAAAACAGGACAAACAATCACACTCGCACTCACACCTACGGACAAATTTAGAATAATCTCCTTTCTGATGCTCAGTCTGAACTTTAACAGGTCGTCTTGACCCTGTTTAAATGCCTAAATGTGTTCCCCTTCTGTTTCTGAATTAAGGCACTAAAGAACAGCTAGGAAAGTGTTTATTATAGAACATTGCTTTTTATCTTTAGAGTATAAAAAGTCACCACTTCATCATTTTATTCTTTTAGACATTTGTGTGGAATCTCACCATTGTTAGTGATTGAATTCCTGAGTGATGGCCAAAAATGTGTTTTGTGAGTCACAGCGACATTTTAAGAGACACTATTAAGATCTTTTGTTGATTGAAAAAAGATCACAGGTAGCCGCCTCCACATAGAAAAGTAATTGAATTTTTCGATGCACACACAAGTTTTTATATTAATAGTAATTTCAGTGACTTTAGGCACTGCAAAATTTAGTGTGCAACTTAAATAACATCAATAAATATACAACTAATGTTCTGAATGGTGCATAGAACCTCTGGTACTATTTAAGAAGAAACAACACAGATTATAAAAATTTGATAAGAAGTTTAATTTAAATATCAAATTAACTCCACAAACAAAATGTTGAATAATTTCCCAGGCTGTGTTGCTTTAATGTCCACAGATAAATATACCACTTTCTCATATTGTTCATGCAAACTTCACACAGTATTCTAGGTAGTTGAGGTAGTTGCTGGCATTAACAGTCCAGGTAAAGCTGAGTGACCCTAAGTAGAAAATGGCAACAAAACATATAATAATATAATATAATCACACAACTCCTCATTGAGTTATATTCAGGCAAGTACATGTGTCAGATTTAACTGATAAAGTGTAGATGATCCTCTGTTGTCCTCAGAGTTCAGGATTGTAGCACCAAACGCTGCTGCAGGTCAGACCGTAGTTCTCCTCTCTGACAGACTCGGGCAGCTCAAACTGAGCCATCTGTTGCAGCAGCCGTCGGATGTTATGTCCCTCAAACTGCGCTCGTCCAGGATCTCCGATCAGGACTCTGGTGCCGTGGAGTTGTATGCAGCGGTCCAACCAGCTGTGAAGGCTGGTGGCGAGCGCTTCGTCATAGAACATGTCACCCAGGAGGATCAGGTCGAAGCCGTCGGGATCCGAACCGATCAGGTTGTCAGTCACACAAACAGGCGACTCCACGCCGTTCAGCTCACAGTTCATGTGGGTCGCAACAGCTGCAACTGGAACACAAACAGGCAAATTTAATATTTCTGTTAAATCTCAGTTTTATTCTTGTAGTTACTGTAGAGTTAAAAAACAAAACAAAAACAACAACATGTAACCTACATGAACGTGATACGGAACAACCAACTGAAACATGTAGCCCTTAATTACACACTGCCCAGCCAAAAAAAAAAAAAGTCACACACTCTAATATTTCATTGGACTGCCTTTAACTTTGAGTACGGCACTCATTCGCTGTGGCATTGTTTCCATAAGCTTCTGCAAAGTCACAGGATTCATTTTCCACCAAGATCTTGTATTGATGATGGGAGAGTTGGGCCGCTGCACAAAGTCTTCTCCAGACCATCCTAAAGATTCTCAGTGGGGCTGAGGTCTGGACTCTGTGGAGGACAATCCATCTCATGCTCCCTGATCCACTCGTTTTCAGTGTGAGCCTCATGAATCCTGGATCATCTTGATCGAGACAGAGAGAGCCCCCCCTTGCACAAGAAACAGGAAGCCATGCCTAAGTTACTTTTGTATCCTTAAAACTGACACACACACAAAAGTACTCTGATTGCAGGATGAAGACGACTCGGATTGGACGAAGACTGAAGACAACTTCAAAATCTTCCTTATTATAGACCAATCAGATAGAAGCACATTTCCGTATAAAAACCTGTATAACGTTAAGTTAGGGATTCTCTCTTGTGAAGTTGGCTGCAGCAACTCTGTAGATTAGATATTGGAGAACTGCGGTTTTCTAGATCAAGCGAGAATCTGTATGCTTACATTCTGATCATCCAGTGCTTACAAAATATTCTTAAAAGAATATTTTTGTTTTGAGTCTTCATTCTTTCAGAGTAATTCCTCAATAGCAAAAGACGAACGACAATAAATACATATATAACAGCCATGTATGACCATTTCGAGCATACAACTCGTTAGATACAATTAACTGTTTACTGAGAAGTTTATTTCTGGCGCACAGAATCCATTAATCATAAGTGGTTGTCATCAGAGGAGTCATCTTATACATGACCTCCCTGAACTCATGTCTGGCTGTTTTTCAGTGCAACTTTTTCATGTCTGGCTGTTTTTCAGAGCAACTTTCTTTTGTAAGGCTGAATTTCAGAGCAAGTTTCTTCTGTACATCACGTGTTTTATTTTACATTATATTTGTAAATGTTTTGGCGTCAAATAAAGATGTATATAAAAAACTGAAAACAAAATACAAATAATACTAGGATGAAGTTAATAAATATGGTGGCATACCAGTGTCAATGTCATTAGCCACTACATGAGCAGCACCACAGAGCTGAGCAGCGATGGAGGAAGCTCCACATCCGCTCCCCAGATCCAGCACCGTCCGACCCCGACAGACCTCCGGGTGATCCAGGACGAACCTTCAGGGGATTCTCAGAGGTAAGTGATGTCTGTCTGTAGGTTATGGTGAAGCTGATACCTTACCTGGAGAGTGCCTGTCCTCCGGGCCAATAAATGGCCCAGTAGGGGTCCTCAAAGGGCCACAGCTCTGGTCTTTCTGTCCAGAACCTGCAGTCTGGGGTGAATAATCTCAGTTTGATCTCCGGGGTCAGACTCCGTCCTTCCACCACCTCTGTGTTCTCTGAAATAAATCTCCGAATGTTCTCGTCAGACTGGCAGCTGTTTGAGAGGGTTCTTGTCTGTGAGAACAGTTTGTGAAATAATTTAAGATGACGAGAAGACGTTCGGGTGATGAAAAGTCCCGACATGATCAGAAAGTTGCTGGAAAACGAAGCTAGTTAGCGTTGCTAAGTCATGTTGGCCACGAAGATTCTAATTTGAGTAATTTTTTTTATTTTTTAGAGTTAACAAATGTATTGTTATGGTAGCAAAGATAAAAGCATTTAAACACAACAGGATCAAAAGAATAACGCATTAAGCTCCCAATTTGCTTTTTTTCCACACGAACGCAAAATAAAGTCGGACAAAAGTTCCGTCGAGTCATCGACCGTCTGGAAACAGGATGCACAACTTTGGTTCCGCTCGACAATTATTATTTTCCAGGTGTTAGGCGCAGTAGTTGTAATTGTACTCAAAGTCAAATTTATTTATAAAGGGCATTAAAAACCCTAATAAACAGCTCAGCCATTCCTCCACACCTGTACAGTACTCCAGTGGATATGTTCAGTACTTTTTGCACTAAGAGCAGCATTCTCTGCTGTTTCCACTATATCATCATCTAGCAATTATCATTTTGCATTACCATGTTTATATATTCCTTTATAGCTTGTAAATATCTGTATATATTGTGTTAAATTTATTTTTATTACCAATATTTTTTCCTGTTCTTCATTCTATAATTTCTTTATTTTTAATTACTCTCTTTCCATATTCCTAGGGTGACACCAACAGCCGAAACCAAATTTCTTGTGTGTTGTGCACATGCTTGGCCTTTAAAGCTGGTTCTGATTCTGATTAAAAATAAGAGTTTAACTAAGGTGCTGTTCAGCTAAAATAGCAGGTCAAAATGCACAATGACTAGTGGACAAATCTAAATAAAAGACACAAAAAGAGAAACAATAATGAAGGGAGAGAACAAGAAAGTTGAATGAGTTTTAGTGTTTTGTGATCAGACTTTTTTTTTTTTTTTTTTAACTTATGGGTCATTCCAGAACTGAAGGACATTCTATGTCCCACCCATTAAATTTCAAATAATCCATGTATAAAATCCTAAAACATGCAGTTTTTGTGTAAATGTTTTTGTCCTGAGACCAAATCTAAAATAAAAAAAAAAACTAGGAGAAAAGAATGTTTGAAAATATTTTTAAAATACTAAATAAGTCTGGAGTTCCCCGAAAATGAAACTTTTCCTCTTGTCACACTCCCCTGATGACCAAATTTAATCTCACATAAAACAGTTGGTATTATTTTTTTTAATTGATGTCTCTTGTAATGGTAGGAAAAAATGTAATCAACATCATATTTTAAATAATAATTATTATCCATGGAATGTGTGTCCCACAACATATTAGCATAACCCTGTTGATGATGTTTTTGTCGTTTTCTGTCTCGTTTTTGCCATTGTGTCTTGTTTTTCATGTTTTCTCTCATTTCTGTCATTTTGTGTTTTGTTTTTGTTGCTTTATGTCTTGTTTTTGTCATTTACATAATCAAAGAGTTTTCCTATAGAATGGGTAGAGCAAAGCTATGTCCTCTCTTCTATTTTTCATATTTTCATCCCATTGTCAGCCTTGATTGAATGTTTCACTCCACCTCATATTATCAGGATCAGACTAATTCTTTTGACTGTTTTCCATCAGTTAGTTTGTCCTCTTGTCAGCAGTAACAGCAGCTAAATATCTAGATTCTAGTGCTGAGAAAAAGATCACATTAGCATGGATTAGCAACCCTGTTACTGTGATTAGAGTAGGGTTAGCAAACAACACATAAACATGAAACAAAATGGTACCACTGATGTGTAAGCTGAGCCAATCAAACCTTTGTTAGTTTATTACCTATTATTGATCAATATGGAGAAGAGAAGGTTTATTTTTCAAAAATTTTGAAGCCCAAATGTCCTCCAGTTCTGGGATGACCCTTAAGAGAAGACAAGCATCATTTGATAAGATAAGATGAGATAAGATGAAGTTTATTGATACCTCACTGGGGAAATTTACAATTTGGCATGGGATAAGCTGACAGACTGACATATATTTCTTCAGATTCCTTTGAAAGCAGCAATAACATACTGTATTTAATCTGTGTTTTAGTATAATAATGACGCAATATTCTTCTGTTTTACTGTCTTCATCAGTGCAATATGAATAATCAGTTTTATATGATTCTGATTTCAATTTGTTTGACTTGATCTTCAATTGTCAAACTTGTTGACAAACAAGACAAGCAAAAAATAAAAAACAAAACTAAACAAAAACCAAATCTGCTCAACAGCCTATACATTTGTTGTAATCTAAAATCAAAATCTTTGCCACGTAGAACACAAACAAGGTGTGTGTGTCAAATCGCCGCATGATTTCCCAAGTGGTCTTGAATAAGAGTTTC
The DNA here is from genome assembly GCF_022539595.1 of Amphiprion ocellaris. Lineage (NCBI taxonomy): Eukaryota > Metazoa > Chordata > Actinopteri > Pomacentridae > Amphiprion > Amphiprion ocellaris. The sequence goes on from NC_072768.1 coordinate 7,862,826, forward strand.
CTGCATGTTTCCTAATGTGAAAATGGCACCGTGTACGTGGGCAGATGGCTCACAGAGTCATACGTGACTTCCAGTTTACCCAGTGGCAGCAGGGATGGAGCCTCAGGCTGTAATTACGGCACCTTTTATGTTCCCATCTTCTGTAAAGGTATTGCTTTTTGATGGAGAAGGTGGAGGAGTCCTAATGGATAGTTTTCTTCCTGTCATTGAAGCTACCCTGATCCGACCCCGTGGCCTGGACCAGCACACCCACGCATCTGCTCAGGGATTGAGTTTACAGATGGCTGCTGTCTATTACGGCCGGCAGCTGTAGTGGCTTGATTTCATACGGGGAATTGCAACCTCGAGCCTCCGGTCTATGAGTGAGTGCAGCTCAAGTGCAACAATGCATTCGCTCTCTGCACATGAAGGAGATCAGATACACCCAGACCTTTGTCTTCCATTATCTAGGTTGTAATTCAGGTCTCCCCTATGTAGCGCCTCATGTAATTTGCTTGTTCCACAGACCTGGAATGTGACACTTCGCAAAGCAATTTAAAGTTTTAGACTGCTGAGACAGGAAGAAGAGTTTTTAGACATCTGAGGAAATGAAAGTCATAATTTAGGCTACATGAACAACAGATAAGACGATGTGTCATGCGTGGCTCCCTAACAATGATTTTCTTATTTAGTCATGCATACATAGTTCAAACTGAGAATTAACAATTCTAAGTGTCATACGTGTTCGTTGCTTGCTATTGAGGAACCACTCAGAATCAATGAAGACTCGAAAACAAATATTCATTTAAGAATATTTAGTAGTATTGGATATTCAGAATGTATGCATATAGATTCCCACTGGGTCTAGCTAACAGTAGTTGTCTAGTCTACAGAGGCTGTCACAGGAGGGAATGCTAACGTATCATTATACAGAGTTTTATTTGAGGAAATGTGCTTCTATGTGATTGGTCTAGGCTAATGCCGCCTCCGCTGATGTCTTCAGTCTTCGTCCAATCCGGCTTCATATAGATTTGACACTTCTTTGAAATGCTATGCTGACACTTCTTCCATGAAATGGCCCACTGCCGCTCTACCTCAATCTATTTTTGTAAGAAATGTGAGATTACGCATGCAGGTAGATCTAATCTCAGGCAGGTGCTGAGTAGCATTTTCTCATCTTTCCATATCTGGTATGTAAAGGATCTATTGCTCAGTATCCTCATATGCACTCTTCAGTCTGCTTGTTTTGCACAGTTTATTATAAGCAATAATGCATTTATATAATTATGATCAGACAATAAGATAAGCTGTGATTAAATGTGATTAAATACGATTATATGTGATTACATGTGATTAAATGTGATTATGATTAAATGTAATAAGAATATTCCCAACATAAGCTGTGGGGAAAAATACAATAAAATGTTCTGATTAGATTAAATTTACAGAAATTTTCACTGTACAGTGATGGAAAAAAGTTTTTGGACACCCCATATATTTGCATGTATATTGCATTCAGAATCACTCTTAGGTTTTCAAGTGCAATTCAAGATTTTTTTTAAGACCTTTATTTATCACAAACACAATTATACATAGTATATTGTGCAGTGAAATACACAAGAAATAAGTATAGATGGATGGATGGATGGATGGATGGATGGATGGATGGATGGATGGATGGATGGATGGATGGATGGATGGATGGATGGATGGATGGATGGATGGATGGATGGATAGATAGATAGTGTCGTGGTTTCTCTTAGACATAGAGGATGTGCAGATGTTGAAGAAAACGTCCGTTGACACTGACTTACTTAACAAAGTTTTATTATAAGGAAGAACAGCATCGATCAGACAGAGAGACTGCCTGGGAGGATTCAGCCAAATGATCCTCCCCAAATGATAACTGAAGGTCACTTTTGTATGCCACTTTTGTTTGGACAAGTATGATGTCATAACATATGTTTCCTGTTTAGAAGACATCTGGTCATAGAACAAGACCCTACTGATCAACCCCCTATCATTAGGCACCCAAAGAGCCATTAGGGCCCCGGAGATCAGTTATCACTGAACAATACCTAAACATAATGACTCCCAATCTAATCACAGCAATGACTTCCTTCAGCAGAAGAACACATTCTGTTCTGACAAACACCACATGTCTCAGATCAGATACTACAATAGATAGATAGATAGAAATAAGCAAAATAAATCTAAATACAAGTGTCAAATAGTGCAAAATAACACACACACACACATATATATATATATATATATATATATATATATATATATATATATATATATATATATATATATATATATATATATATATATATACATAGTGTTAACAGTATGGTGGTAGTTTCTTTTAGTACAATCCCATCCATAATACTAAACAAATCCTTAAAAAAGCCATTGAAAGCTTAAAATGGATTGATTCCATTAAAATAAAAAAATTTGAGTATTGGGTAATTTTGGTAGAATTTAGTTTTGTTAGTTTTTCTTGTAAACAATAAACAAAAAATATATAATTTGTATTTGTTTGTGTCTGTGTAATGCAGCCACACCTTTTGAAACACAAAAAAGATTTTTCCACAAACATTTCATGATAATATTTGAGATTGTGTAAAATTTTAAGGGTGTCTGAAAACTTTTTTCCACTGCTGTATGTTTTGTGGCTAAGAGAAGTATATATTTTTTAACTCATTATTTTTCCTAAATTCTTGAAAATCACACATATTAAACAAGTGTATAGAGCTAACGGTTTTGCAGTGAAATTTTTATTTTGCAGATTTTTCCTGAGTTGTTCCAATCAAATACCTTCAATAAAGAGTTAACATTCAAGATCATTAAACAGTAGTCTTATTTCAGAAAAGAAAAATGCACTGATTCCATAACACTTTGGTTTCATTTATTCACATAGAAATGTACAATACTGATAAATTATTCACAAATGTAACAGCATGCAGTATGTATATTTTGTCACTGGTCACTGGAAGTAGTTTGCACTGCTGAAACATAAAAACGTTACCTTACTACAAGTATTCGTTTCAGAAGCTTTATGTTGTGAAAAACACATTTGGAAATTTGTGTTTCTTGTGCCTTAACTTGTCATTTTGTAAAGATGTTGTTTACTTTTGCTAGTTTTTTAAATTTTATTATTTGGAAATACCAGAATTTGCACATTATTTTACATTTTTGTCTGTCTGATCACATCATTTCGAAAATATAAATCGGACATTACAATCAAACAGTTACTCAGTACTTGAGTAGTCTTTTCACCAAATACTTTTTTACTCGAGTAATTTTTTGGATGACTGCTTTTTACTTCTACTTGAGTGATATTATTTTGAAGTAACATTACTCTTACTTGAGTACAATTTTTAGCTACTCTACCCACCTCTGCTAAAGGCTGAGGATAAATCCTGACATGTTTTTCTCTCCATATCATTCTGTGTTTCCACACATCTTTGCTGTGGAGGATCGATGGAGTCCCAGCTGATGCCATGTCAGACGAAGTAAATGTTTATTAGTCTGCTTTTAAAAATGCTCTTTGCCCAGCAACATTACGTTTTCTTCCCATACTTCCACTCCTGATCAAACACTAACCAGATCTCCAGCTGGCATTCCTCTGGGGAGTAAACATGTCACTCCTCCATGATGAACTTCTCCACCGAGAGCAACTCTGCTCCCCCAGATCGGACAACAAAGAGTCTGACCAGCGATATCAGTGCAGTGAAACATTCCCCCACCATCACCTCTGCAGTACTCGCAGTAAATTTCCTGTCTCCTCCAGTCTCATATCCCCGGGACTATGCAGGAACACAAACAGCAGAGCAGCGGATGACTTTTACCTCCTGGAATGTGAAACCGTTTTCCTCATGAGAAACTGAAGCACAAAAGCACTAAATCTGAAACACAGTTTCATTTTAATCTAAATTTCACACAGTAGGAAGTTAGAACTGTGATTGTAAGCCTTGTTCATAGGTGTATTGTAATTATGCATTTGTTGAGGTGTTTATAGATTAAAAAAAAGTTTGAGGGCTATTACAGATATTATACAGTATTGGGGATCAGAGTTTTTTAAAATGTTTAGAAGCAGGCTGTTGATGTGATGACGTGGAGCAGTGGCTACATTTATGCTACAACACTAAAAGAAGTACATTTATTCACAGTTAAAAAGGATGCAAGTGCTGAAGCAGTAAAGGTGGACTTAGAAAGTAAATAAATGCTGTAGCAGCTCCCCCTATTGGTCAATTTAGTAGTGAAAAAAGGTATCAAGATCTGTGTGTGTGTGTGTCTGTATTACTCATGTAGGAATGACATAAAATGATTTCCAGCCATATTTTTAGGACTCGCCTTCCTTACAGGGCCAAAATGCTAGTCAGGGGTTTGGGTTAAGTCTCCATTAAATGAATGTAAAGTCCTCTGGAGTGATGCCCACACAGCTGAGTGTAAGTCTGTGTGCTTGAACAAAGTCATGCTTTCAAAAGAACTCTTCAGAAATGCTTTCTGTGGGGATTTTACTTTTATTTTTCACATTGTTATCTGCTGTTGGTGTGTGTACAATAATGTCACCTCTCATAGGGGTTACTCCGTCTCAAATCACAGTACTTTCCAAGAGAAAAATTAAAATTTCAGGCTTTGTTTAAACCACAATATCTCAGGAACTGTTAAAGGTAAATGCCTGAAATTTTCAGTGTTATTTTTCATCATGTAACTGATTTAGAATCTGCAATGTTATATTCCAATATAATATCAAATAACCTCTGCTTATGGGTGAGTTGAAATATGGAAAAAAAATAAAACTAGCCCGTATGAAAAGTCCAATCATTGAGCATACCTGAACCACATGTAGCTGCACAGATCATAAATATAAAATACTTTTTAATATGAAATACAAGATTGCAAAAATACAAAAAATAAGTTTGTTTTTTTTTGCAACTGATTGAGCAGGTATGACTAGTTGTACAGAAAACAATAAAATATTGGTAGATAATAGTCTAATCCAAGTAGAACTGAGTTCTGGAGTTTCAAAATTTTTCTCAGAATGTAACTAAGAATTTTGTGAAGGAAAAATGACTCTTTCCCCTTACTAAGGTATTTCCTTGCAGCTGTTAACCGAAGTCATCTTAAATCATCCTGTAGGTCCTATAGTTCATCTCATAATATCCTACAGGTTACCACCTTTGAACCCTGTTCCTGTTTACTTCTACCAATCTGAGGCTGGAAGTACATTCAGGCCTCGTCTCACCTTAATATGGCCACGAGAAAAATAGATGCTGTAGGAAGAAGACGTGTTAGGACTCCCTGACCTGGTCAACATTAGATATTGTCTGGTCTAGATAAGCTGTCACCATGAGTGTAGTGGAATATTCTTCTGTACGATGTGCAAAAAGTAAAAGATGATATAATTATGGCAAATGCAATTAAACTGAAGAATAGAGTTAAAACGTGTATAAAATACATAATGATGACTATTCTAGTAATGAATGATTTTTTGACACACACACACACACACACACACACACCCACACACACACACACCCACACACACACCTGGAAGATCATAAAGTAAAACATGCATTTTTGGTGTAAAGACAAATCACATGCTTTGTAGAAAAATTAAATATGGTATACTCAAAACATAATGGTGTAAACTTATAACTTAAAAATGTATAAGAAAGTTAACAATACATAATATGCATGAAATCTGTCACAAAATAACGGGTAAAATGTGCAGGCAGGGGAGCTAAGGCGGAGTCTGAACATGTCTGGGCATGTTCTCTGTAAAACATGACCTATTAATAACCTAATGCATGTCCTCTGCAGGCTGAGATCTAGTGGTAAAATATGATAATCTGACGTCATGATCTGACCAATAGATTTAGACTTCTCCTGGTGATTTTTTTAAAGATCTTTAAAGACGCTTTTTTGACATTTGAACACGGTCAAGTCTTAATCTCTGTCACATGTCAGACGATAATCTAAGTCCATCAATCCTCCCAACTACAATACATACCAGAAGGTTGAAGAGAATCCTCAGAACTGATGCTGGCAATACTAGCATTAACTGTGCTTCTTTGTTGCATCACTTCTCCTGACATCAGTAAACCTTATTCTCAATGTAAGCCATCTGAGTCTCAGGTGTGTCTCTCTGAAAATCGACAACAACCACAACCTCAGAAACATTTAAACCCTTGGAAATAATTAGATCAATCATAAGCCCTTTGTTCTGTGTTGGATCTGTTCCGTGCTATCCGGAATGTGAAGCAGTTCTTTAGCATTTCTGTATTGAAGATTATCAACATGAATGTTAAAATCAGTCAAAATCAATGCACACAGCCGACAGTAGTTTGGCAAACTCATCAAAAAACTTTGCATTGTATTTTGTACGTCTGTAGATATTGGCAATTGTTGTATAACGCAAGCATTTGAGCTAAAGAGCAACAGATTCAATGAGTCAAACTCTCCAAAGGATATTTTTTTGCATGCTTTCTCATCCTCTTGACATTGGACAAAAAATCCACAACAAATTTGATTTAATTTTTAACATGGGAATGATTTTCACTTTTGTATCCCACTTTGTAGGCAGAGTGAATCATTACCTGCAGATCGAATGGCGAAATATTTGATATGTGAAGCTAAAATTTCACAAATATTTCATGCAAATCAGTGAAGGTCGAACACAAATTGTTAAAAAGAAGCTAAATTATGATTTGAGATGGAATAACTCCCAGGCTTTTCAGGTTTTGTTTGTGAGAGCTAATGTAGAATGGTACAAAGTGCACTGTTTTCCTTCTGAACTTCACTTAATACAATGAGTCAGACTAGCGACATGGTTGGTTTTCAGCCTCTATAATTTCCTTTGCGGTGAGTTCAAGATGATGGGGTTTGTCTGTAACAAAGCTGCTTCTTCTTTGCTCGTGGGTGAATGATGACAAAGCTGGAGAATCTGATGCGCGTCGCTTAGTTCTGCTCCATTATGATCATTATGATAATGGATCTCTAACCTCAGCGACTGCAGCTTACGTTCCCTCAGCGCCTGCAGCCAGTTTACCGTCTGCATATGTGGAACCCTGATTTCTGTCCACAGTCGCTCTCCCACATCCTCACTCCACCACTAGAGGATATTCTTTGTCATGTTGCATGAGGCAGAATCACATGCATGCACACGTACAGCCCACTCTCACTTTCACACAATGCTTGTTATTGTTTCTCATGTGTGTAGGTGACAGGAACCAAGGTTTTACATCAACGTGAAGAAAAAGAGTCATGTAAGCTCGAGGCAGTCACCTTGACACATTACATGACACCCAGACTGAGCTTCAACAAGACAGGACAGAAGACTGATGTTTGCTCCGTGACACTTTGTTTTACCTGATGTTAATTTCCTCTGAGCTTTTCCATAAACAGCTAAATTATTTGGCAGTGATTACAAAGAAAACAGAGAAAGCCCCGAGGCAGGTAGTTAATTATATTGAAATTATCAGCAGAAAATCAAAGCGCCATTTAAATTCAGGTAAATCTAAAAATTCATTCATTGCTGCTTCATTATTGGAAACTTTGTTATTTGTGTGTTGAAGCGATGCTTGCCTGAAGACACATTTGACTTTTTTCTTCTTTATTTTTTAGCAGTTCTGCTGTGAAATGAGTGAAAGACTATTACTGAAATTAATTAGAATGACTCTTTTATGAATGTACAGTTCTTTTCTAAGAGATGACAGGAAGCTATGAGAAGGATTTCAATAGTCGTGTGAGTCATATGAGAAGATTAATCAAAGCAGAAGGCCGTTGACAGTATTTTAGAAGTGCAGAACCCAAGTGTGTCTGTTTTAATGGAGTATTCATGCATTTACAGCTACAATCAAAGTGTTGTAAAACTATTCACAAAAATAATGAGTCTATATACTGGAATTACTTGGATGCAAAAGTCCACAAAAAAATCCTGCGGGTCATGACTTCAGTGTCTTGGATGCAACCAGAATGACCATGCAGGCTGTTGGTTCCCTTGGATGACCTGAGGAATAATGGACACCAAACTCAGAAATGACATCTCCTCACTTGAATGAATGAAAACTATTCATCTGGCTCATAGGACAGTAGTTTTCTAGCTTTTGGGTTTGCTTTTGTCGTTGTTTCTCTGATGTCCGTGATGTGCAGGTGGAGAAGAAACGCCCGTTGACACTGACTTTCTTAATAAGAATTTTATTAAAAGAAAGAACAGTATCATACAGACAGAAGTTGTCTGGAAGGATGTCGCCCAATGATCCTCCTCGAACAAAGACCAACGGTCAGTTTTTATACCTTCTGGTAACGTATAGAATTACAGCATCTGGTTTACATCCCCACTAAAAATGATAACTCCTCAGACAAGACTCCCCTTCTGTGCATTCCTAAGGATCACAAATCAGCTATAGGTTAACAGTGGACCCCAAGGTCAAAACAACATAGGATTTCTGGAGCCGAAAACACATTCCTCAGTACTTACTACCTCCTGTTAGTTAAAAGTTCACTTTGTGGTCAACAACTATCAGAACTCATATCAGATCAGATACTTCACTTTCACATTGTACAGCCCACTGGACATGAACGTTCCCCTTGAGAGTCCTACTTCCTGCTTGGCTCATATACAACATACCAGGGAGGTCTGAAGGTATTAAACTCCAAACAGAAAGAGTAAAACTTGACTTTGTTGTCAGCTGAAGGTGTCAGCAGTCAACAGATGCCTGTTTTCTAATTGTGATTTGCTGGAAAAGTGCATTTTGGGCTGCAGAGATTTTATTTTTTTGATGCAATACTGTGAGTGACCACTGGGAAAAATTAGCACAATTGAATCAGTGAGAAATGTTTGCTCCAGCCAAGATGTGAACAAGGTTAAAAGGTTAAAGATTACATGTAATAATCAGTTTAAAACATGAAACAAACAGTCGTCCACTGTTTTAAGGCTCTGAACTCACTGCTATATCTGGGCATTTTCATCTCGTCATATTTTTACTGGCTGTGGGAGTGGATTTTTCACTGCAACATAAAGTCCTGCTCCTCTATGGGAAGAGAACAACCATGGCTAGAAGTATGAGCAACTCAAAAATGTATTTTGTGCAGTGTAAAAAAGTTATAATGCAACTTTTCTTTTTTGAATTTCTTGAATTTTTTATTTTTTACAGATGATCCATCCAGTGAGACCAGTTTCTACCTGCTGATCTTGGATTTCTGAGGCTCTTGTTACGTCAGTAAGCCTGAAGACATCAGAACTTATCTGCCTCCGGTAGGTTCAGATCCCTTAGATTAATATTTTTTAAAGTTACAATTGACATTTATGCCACTTGTTGTGTGCAATCTGAAGAAACTGTCTGCATTAAATAGCCGTTATGGCGATTCAGAGGGTACATTGCCCTGTATTTGGTTGATGAGCAAGCGGTTTCATGCCACCAGTATGTTTTGATGAGGGCGACACTGGCAGGAAGTTGACAATGACATGCCATGACAGCAAAAATGGAAAATGAGGGTCGAAAATCTAGATTGGAAAAGGGATTTCCACAGGTGATGGGAGTCAGTTTGGGCATATAAGGTAAGAATTCCAGCTCAACATCACAGTCTGCTTCTGGTACCAGCTGCATTTTGCTGAAATTGCAGTAAATCTAAGAATTAATTCAACTATATAGTGCCGATTCACAACATATGTCATCTAATAGCACTTCACATAGTAAAGACCTTATTAATTCTAAACAGACAAGCCCAACAAATCAAAGTCTTCTCCTCAGCGACTGGCAGAAGGAACAAAAAACCTCCGTCAGAACCAGGAGCAGGGAGGGCGGCTATCTGCCTTGACTGGTTGGGGTGAGGGAGGGCTTGGTGTTGCCATGTCAGAATAGCAGATATTAAACAGACAAACAATAAATATGAGAACAAAAAGCATTTTGGAGATCAGTGAGGTCGGTGACTGCAGATCAGAGACATGTAGCTCCAGATCCAGAGATACCTGCAGAGAGAACAAACACAAACTAAAGGAAAGAGAAGACACAAAGTAGTGATGTGCAGTTGTGTATAACTGCAGGGAAGAGAAAGAGGAGAGCAGGGTAGAGGAGCCCAGTGCATGATGGGAGTCCCCTGGCAGTCTAAACCTATAACTAAGGGACAACTTAGGTGAACCTGAGCAGCCCTAAGTTTTATCAGAGGAAAGTTTTAAGCCTTTAAAGGAGAGAAGATGTCTGAATCTTCAGTGTCTCAGTTATCCAGTCTTGCTTCCTCCAAATAAGAACAATCTCCAAGATTAAGTCGATGCTTACATACCCAGACCTGGACAAACTTGTCCATACACTCATCTTCTCCTGCCTTGATTATTTTAACTCTCTCCCTCGTGGCATTCCTGAAAAGCTCCTCTGTCACCTTCAACTTGTCCAAAATGCAGCAGCTCGGCTTCTTTACTGTTTTTTTACAGACGACATCACATCAAACCCATCTTGGCTTTCCTCCACTGGCTCCCTGTTTGTTTTAGAATTGAGTTTAAAATTTTACTGATCACTTTTAAAGCTTGCCAGGATCTCACTGAAAGCTACATTTAAGATCTGTTGACCCCGTATGATCCTGCTGGCAGCCTTAGATCCTCAGGTTGATCCCTTCTAGTCGTTCCAAAATCAAGGCGTAAATCTAAGGCTGACCAAGCTTTCTCCATCAGGACCTTGACTTTGGAGCAACCTGCCTGAGAAGGCAATGCTTGCAGAGTCAGTAACTTCTTATAAATCACTTCTGAAAACCCACATTTATAGATTTGCTTTTATGTGAGATTTACTTTTAGCTTTACTTAGTTTTAGAGTTTTATTTTGTATTATACCCTGTTTGTTTTAGATGTTCTCTCGTGTTTTATTTTACTTTTAGCTGCCTGGTTCTTTGGTGTGATGTCGTCTCTCTAATTCTTTGATTCTTTGATTCTCTGACTTTTTTGATTTTTAATTTCTAACTCTATCCCTCAAATTTATTCTTTAATTTTTAAAATTGTCTAGTTCCTTTGTTTGATTTGTATGCTAATCTAGCTAATTATTCATTCAATTTATTTTCATTTTTACTATTTATTTTAATTGACTACTAACCCTGACTAGTGTCCTATGTCCTATATCTTGTTTGTCTGCGTTGCATCTGCAGAGTTCTACTGGAACTCGCTGGACTCCTTCCTTTGCTGCCATCATATTAACTGTGGCCACTAGAGGGGGCTGCCACAATTAAACTTAACTGCAGGTTATAAGGAGCTATTTGGACAAATAACCTGAAAGGTCATTTATTCATGGGAGGACAGTCTCCATAAAAATCCTGCAGGTGTTGATCCAGTATGGCTACCTGTCCTTTTTTTTGCTGTCTTTGCACTAAGCAGGTTTAAATAATACATCTATACACCGAGGCACTAAGCAAATTCACATAAATACATAATGTCTCCTGCAAACCACTTATAAAGTCAAACCCAACAAAAAAGTGTTTTCCCCACATGGTTTGTGGAGGGAAAAAAAGCAGCTTTGGTCTCTGAACATGCTGTCGACTAATGCACACAGCACGGCGCCAGAAGAAATATTTGCCAGGAAATTCAGAAAGCATCATTTATTTAGAGAATTTACTCTTTGATTAATACAGATCAAAACAATGAGCTGTACTAAAGTGATTTTCCTGCTTTTAATTATTACTGAATGTGATTGAGAGGGGATATAAACAATACACTGAAGATTGCAGTCACGTACGTTGCCACAGGACTGATAGATACATTTCAGGAAAATGATTAGAAAATATATTTAATAGGATCTTGTATGCATTCTTGTATTACACACAGCTAATTTCTCCATTTATGCAAATAACCCAATTAATATGCTTCTGAGGAATAAAGCGTTGCTCATGAGTGAGCTCAGTAACATCCTCACAAGAACGAGTGGTACTTTTGTTCTTGAGAGAACAAGCTCTCCTTGCATAGTGTTTCTCCTTGTTCATGATATTGCTGACAAAGATTCACTGGAACATGAAATAATCACCTCTAATGTCCACTGATTGTATTTGAAGTTTCTTGTTTTTTTTCTGGCTTTGAAATGACTTCTATCATCTCCCTTCCTTTAACTGTTAAAAATGTGTCACTTTGGACTGGGAAGTGAGTAGCGGATGGCTTGGGAACATATTTATGAGAGATAAAAGATGCTCATCTGTGTTGAGGTGCACGTGTGGGATGAGCTCCCCCATCTGCTGTATGGTGCACAGTTATAACAGTTATATATACGCTGCAGATTCTTTTTGCATGCATGTTTTGCAGTTTGCAAACTGATGCCATATGGTGTAGTAAACCCACAGCGAAGAGTAAACACTGTGGCTCAGATGCACGTGTTTCATTCTATTTAATTCTGAGAAACCAAAGTCAGGGCATCGGGACAAAAGGAGCAAATGAAGTCCATGTCAAGTGTCAACAGTCCTCTGAATCGGGGGGATTATTTTCCTTCTTAAAGAGGGGAACCATGGGAACAGCACAACAAGATCGATGTTCACGCACACACGTGTAGCTGCATGCGTGGCGCATGACAGCTTCAGTGTTTGTCACAGTGCAGCTGCATATGCCTTCGCCGGGCCGGGATAACTTACAGGCAGATCACAGCGTCTCATTAAATCAAGTCTAATTGATAACTGAGCTGCTCCCAAAGTGGAATCCAGTCTTCAACTGAGAGACAATAGTCCCTCTCATCCTGGCCTTGTCTATACAAAACAGGAAGAAAAAAAAGAAAAAGAAATGCCCAGCTGGAAGAAGAAAGTATTACTGATGAAATCCATTATCTGCTTAATTAGCTGTCCTTGTACTGGGAGAGAAATTTGCTGCTCTTCATGTCTGCGTTTTTGTAGATTATCATCAAATGAATCAATTAAATAATTTCTTTTTACAGAAGTGCGGTTATGTTTTTTTGATTCAGAACGTTGGGTTGACTTGAAACCATTTACAGATGGCGACTTGTCAGATAAAGGCAGAGCCCCTGTGGAAAAAAACAAAGTGTGTGTGGTGCAGGATTTGCAACGGGAGATCCAGTTTTGCAGGGAAATGGAGAGAAATGAGACTAAACGGAGGCGATCAGAGAGAGAGAGAGAGAAAGCGACGGGGTGGAGAGAAGAAGAGGAGAGTTTAAGAGTTATATAGAGAGAAAGATAAAGAGTGTGTCTCCTGCTCTCATCCGTGATATGAAAACCCACCTCTATTAGAAAGTTTTCAGCACAATACACCGAGCCGAAGCTGCTGCTCCCCTGAGAGTCGCGCACTCATAAAAATGTCACCACAGAACAGAACAAAATAGGCCGTTTCCCCCGAAAGGGCCTGCGTTTTCAAAGGCAGCGGTGAGATGTGAAGCAGGAGAGGCAGCACCTCGGATAACACTTTAGAGAAAATTGGTGGGTGGGACAGAAGACAGAGTGCACATGCTCGGCAGCAGACTCCTTTTCTCTCTAAATACTCCCTGTGTCAACCGGTTTGAATCACCAGCAGGCGACGGCGTCCCAGGAGAGGCCTTTGGAGAGCGGGTCACTGCTTGATCTGAAGGGAGAGAGAAAAATAGACGAAGCGAGATGGGCAGGATTCCCACGGAGTTCAAGGTCAAAGCAGAACTCCCCGCTCGTGTGCTCGCAGCATGAGGAGATGTGACTGCAGAGAGCACAGAAAGTTGAGCATGTTGGCAGAGTAATTACAAACTCACGAGTTGTTTTGTGATTTTAATAAGGCTTTTTATTTGCTAGCAGAGGGCCAATACACACAGGACTACATTTGGATTTTAGACACAGTCTTAAAATCCAGGACGGCAACCACTGTTTGAGTGCAACAAATGATGATCTTCAGGTCAAACAGTTGGGACGAACTCCTCCAGTATTTCACCTGCATTTTTGTGCATTTAGATGCTCGCACAGGATGACGTTTGCTTTCATGAGTGTAGATTTCATTTGAACACTGGGGGGAGACACAATGAGCACGGATTCTTCTTCAAATCATAAATTTGGGGCATCAAACTCTTCATTTCTTGCAGTTCTGCTGCAACTTGTAGTGGAAATGTTTGTATTTATGTAAAGAAAAACCCACAATTCAAGCACCAAGTAACAACTCGACATATACATAATGTAGTAAGGCTCAAACTTGTCCTGTAGAGTCAACATACATATGCTACTGTTCAAAAGTTTGAGGTCACCCAGGCAATTTCATGTTTGCCATGAAAACTCACACTTTTATTCATGTACTAACATAACTGCACAAGGGTTTTCTAATCATCAATGAGCCTTTCAACACCATTAGCTAACACAAATTAGCATTAGAACACAGGAGTGATGGTTGCTGGAAATGTTCCTCTGTACCTCTATGGAGATATTCCATTAAAAATCAGCCGTTTGTATTATATTATTATATTTGAAAAAAAAAACTGCTTTTCTTTCAAAAATAAGGACATTTCTAAGTGACAACAAACTTTTGAACGGTAGTGTATAAGCATCATTCACTCTTCTGTCCTTTATTGTGCCTTTTGCGTCAGGAAGTATCTTCAAATGTGCATGTAGCATCGCATGAAAGCAATAGAGTAATTCAGTTTATTTATAGTTTAATAGCTTATATGTGTTTGAGCCTGATTTATGCTCACTATTAAAACTTAACTTTTTTCCCATTCCAAACATTTCATACATATCCGTGTTTTTTAGGAGGTTTTATATAATTCATGTACCTTCTCAGCTCTGTTACTGAAGCTGAATGAACACAACAATACACATTTTGACAACTACGGATAAAAACATTCTTAAAATCTATAAGAAACCAGCCCTGTAAATGGCATTATTTCATTTACTTCACCTTTCAGACATGTACTTATTTGCGTTAATCTGATGGCATCTGAACAGGCTTCATGTCTGTTGACTTCCATAAGGTGTTGGCATCTTTTTCAATATGGCAAAGTCTGAACTGCATGTTGTTGCATTAATGGACTGGCACACACCAGTTGTGTGAAGGGATTTTAAGAAGGCTTTTTTCCACATTTTACCGCCACTGTTGGTTCAAAAACATCATAGAGAGAAAATGACACTGTTTAATGTAAATGTGAGCGACAGAAAAAGGGTTTGGGAGTAATAGTGGTTTTCAGCATTAGTGCTCTGCTCTTGTCACATTGTTCAGCCTGGTTGTTTGTGAGAGCTCTTCCCTTATACGCCTTTACAGACAGACTTATGGAAGCAAAGCTGCCTGGGTGCTAGAAAAAAGCAGCAGCCACAATATACAGTCTGATGCATTTTGAACATAGAGTGACCTCTGATCTGTATCCGACAAAATAACCTCTTAATGATTTTTTCCCCCATAGCTGTGATTCTAACCCTTTGTGTACTTTCTCACACAACTGTAGCATATATAGTGTCCCTCCTCCATGATGACCATGAACACTCATCCACTGCATTTAGCTCTGAATGTATGATGGAGTTTTTCTGCCTTTGTTCGTACCTCATGCATTGTTGGTTGCTGTGATGTCCAGGCCTCGCAAAGTCAGTTATAAGTGATAAGTTTGTGCTGCTTCAAAAGTCTAGCTTTAAAGTCATGCAGGCATCATCAACTTTCCATCGTGCTCAGAGCTTTAGTTCAGCGTTTTTTTTATGTCACGTCACAACTTTGCACGCGCTAATGCTTGATAGTATGCAGGGATTTATGCCCTCAACTTTACATTAACTCTTTAGGTGAGTGTGAGTTTTGGCAAAAAGAAAAGGAAAAAAAAGCAGAAGTAGCTACATATATCCAGAGTGAATTTACTTTAACTCTGCAATTTGGCAACAGGGGCAGCGACAGCATTTCCAGATGTACAACAGTTATTGTATTTATACAGTAATTTAGCTCTCTGAATGAGGACTAATTTCATGTAAATTCAACATCTAGTTTTATCGTTTTAACAGTGACATGATCGGTATTTCAGAAAACCTAATCTGGATCTGCCATCAGTGATCGAATCACAGGTTTACAAACTCTTATTTTATCCTTAAATTTAGGTTGATTTATTCTGATGAAAATATTTACCGTTATCTTATTTGCTTACACAGTACTATGCATAGTGTGTCCTGTGGTTGGAGACTGGGGCAGCCGACCCGGATAAACCATTTGTTCAAAAGCTACACTTTTGGCTACTTGGACTTTGAATGTACAGTAGCCTCCTTGAAAACACAACAGTTCTGGAATCTGTTCATGATTTTTTTTAATCTTTAGCTTGTAGCATTTGGTAACACTAGAGAGGAAAGTCTGTTGGCCTGTAGATGCTTATATGTACATTTAGCAGACATTAGCATTTATTTGGAGTGTATGTGCTATCCCTGTTTCGTACAGCTGGATCTATGTCAACATCACAGTGTGCCAGAGACTAGACTGGCTGCACCTCATTCATTTGGGTGCTGGTTAGTCCAGGATGCAGCGATAATGTCCCTGCAAAATAGTGGCACGGGAAAATTATTCAACATTAAAATGCAGAGATGCGAGTACTGTCATTAAAATGACTAATTCACTGAATTGCACAATCTAAATCTTCTGCAAAACTTTATAATTTCATTGTGTAGGTTGCTGCTCAGAGGTTGTTTTTGTTGTTAGTCACTGAGAAGGGTATTTTAACAATGGTAATATCCAGATTGAAAGGGGACAAGAAAAAAACGTGAAATTACATGTTCACTCCCCTTGTAGCTCCATTTTGGTCACTACCAACTTTAGAGGCAAAAATTTCCGCTAATCGCCATTAATATGCTGCTTTCAAGCTAGGCAGGTTATAAATACCATCTCCTTTTCTGACTGGAAACAGCCATGATGAGAACAACAAGACTGAGGCTGGACATTAGAGGTGCAGGGTGTTAACCAAACTCAAGGTGAAAGAGCTCTCCTTATTTCTTCTTTCTTTTTAACATTTCTTTTAGACGTTTGTACTTTGTGAGCTTGTGTTTTAAGTATGTTTTTGTGTGTTGTGTTTTTATTGTTGGAGCCTTGTCAAAGGAGAATTTCTGTTACAGTTGGGACAGAGAATAAAATCTATCTATCTATCTATCTATCTATCTATCTATCTATCTATCTATCTATCTATCTATCTATCTATCTATCTATCTATCTATCTATCTATCTATCTATCTATCTATCTATCTATCTATCTATCTATCTATCTATCTATCTATCTATCTATCTATCTATCTATCTATCATCAAGCTGAGGAGCACTGCAGAGTCAAGTCTAAATGTGTGCTCATTGGTGAGACTGTCACTGTTCACATCCAGGCACAAATGTGATCAATTGTTAATATAAAAACATTGATTATAGTTGCATATCTAGTTTCATTTAAATTGAGCTTATATTTCTAAATTAATCAATAGTTACTTGATTAATGTTACTGACATGATGTTGGAAAAGAACACCAAATCATCAGTTATGCATATACAATATATAAAAGTCATGTTTATGTATGTACATTTTATTTTTTTGTTGAAGACCACCACCCGTCTCCTATGAGACCACTGAAGCTCTGCTGAGACACACAGACATGTCACCTGAATACATAAAGTGCTCTACTTTAAAGACTTACTTCTGCAGACTCCTGCACTGCTTCTGTTTTACATTAATTACAGTTGGGGTCAAAAACTTCAAGTGTTCCCGTCATTTTTTCCCCACAGTATAAAACAGATTTATCCAGATCATTTCTAGTACGGCTTTGTTTTTGGTGTGACCAACGCAGTAACGTACCCTGAGAAACTGCTCAAAAAGGCAAGACGGAAACACTTTTATCCATGTGTGAATGGCATGAGATACAGCCTACTTTAAGTACTTTAAACTACATGTATTTATGTGTATGATATGTTGTTGGCATTCTTGTATAACGAAATAGGAATGCAGCATCTTCTTTCAGTTTTAAAAAGCAGATGAGCAACAGCAACCAAATGCAAATCAGCTACTTTATGTCCAAGGTTTCTCATATAAGCACAGCATGTACTAATTAGTTAAACTCTATCTAATTTTTAAAAAGTTTTTAAGATAGCAGAATAAGTGTCAGCATCTCCACTACAGAACTCCACTATAATGGAAATGGTAACGGGCAGATTAAGAGTGAGTTTAATAGAGTTAATGAGGCTGCCGTACACGTCCATCCAGAGCAGCCCACAGATGTTTGATGGGTGACGTGTCTGGAGGGGATGCGGGTCGTAGTAGGACTGCAATAAGCTGACACATAAAGTGGTGATGGGTTATGGGACAACAATGAGTGTGAGACATTCAGAAAGATGAAATGCAGACATGTTCTTTCTTCTTGGCATATGCCTACGATGCCCAACGCAACATCTACCATCTGTTCCGTGGAGCTCAAATCGAGATTCATCAGTCAGCAGAATCGTCTTTTATCTCGCTAGTGTCCAGTGAACATGAGTGTTTCACTACGACACTGTTCTGCTGTTGGATTAACGCCCTAGTGTGGGTGACGAAACCAGGTTCCTTCTGGCAAATCCTCATTTTGAGCAGGCATTCTCTGGTTGTGCACGCCAACAGCATCATCAGCAGTCTCCGTAGACAATCAAAAACGATTTTGAAGATGGACAAGCTCAATGTGACGATCCTGGGATTGGGGCAGCTCATCAAACTGCGGTCATGTGGCAGATTATCTGTTGTATAACGCTGTCTGAAACAATTTCTCAGATAGAAAGTGGTGGAGTTGTGGACATTTACTGGTTTGACTACAGCCTTAACTGACATTGAAGCGTCCAACATGACCACCTTGTCTTTCTCTTGTCATCTGTAGCATCATTTTATTTGAATAAAACTGCATTTTAAGGTGTCCTTTTGTAGAAACCGAATGCCTTTTTTGTGCACAACTGGCCAAATAAATCCATTTTCTTAACCATGACAATAGAAATGATTTTCAACTTTTTCTCTGTTTCAGAAAAGAAGACCTTCTGCACGCTGTTCACTGGGACTAAACCTTCCTGTGCAGCTCCTTTTTGACACCTGCATTGACTGAACTCCAGCTGACTAAACAACAGCCACCAAAACGTCCATCGAACCAAACCGGAGGTAACGATTAAGTATTTTTGTGTATCTTGTGTCGATCTTGAAGTTTTCATATAATCCTGGATTTGGTCGATTCTGTGTCCAAGTTGCTTATTTCCGAAGGCTGAGACGAGACTTTTCAGATCTGGTTTTCATGGGACCGATTCCTGCAACAGTATAATTTTCCACTAGAACTACAATTTACCATTATCAATTTTCTGTATTTTGTGTTTGTTGTATTGTTAGCTGTGTGCACCTGCAAATCATAGTGACGGGTTTATTGCGATGAAATTATTTTGAGATATTTTTCTTCCTTTTATGCTGCCGGGCCAATGCAGTAAATCAACTGAATGTGATTTGTAAAGGACAGAACACTGAAAATTTACATTTGAACCACTAAACAGCATTTTTAAAAAATCCATTTACTCCACATTAATCAGTTAACCCACAGACGTCAGGCTCAGGAATTATTTTTTTACCGGAGGAAGCACAGCATCATCACCAACAGGCTGAAATTAATTTAAATCATAAAGTAATAATGGTGCAACCTTTATGTTTTATAATATGCATCATCCATAACACTTCACATGACACTTCATCTACTTTATTGCGACCCTCTTTTGTTTTGTAAATGATGACTACAGCCACTGACATGGTCGATCTGATACAGTTTGTATATCGGTGATCTCACGTATTTGTTTGCTTGCTGATTCATTTTTTTTCCATTACACGAATCCTGCATGCGAGTCCTTGATTACCGGTCTGATTATCATTCCGTTGTGCATCAGCGCTCATTCGTCACCGCAGTTCAAACACAGAGCTACTTCTTCTAGTGTATTTTTCAAGCCTGTCATTACTCACTGATGGTGTGAGTTAGATTTGTGCCTCTTGCAATTGGATTCAGTTATTCAGATGAGATTCGCTGACACTTAAGGACGTGTTGCAATATTTGATTCTCATAGTCATTTAAATTATTGCTTTTAAATATCAGACACAGTAAATAACTGCTACAGTACACAGCACAGCAGCAGTAAAAAAAATATTATTCACAAAGCTTAAATAACAATATATTCTGTTTGTGTTCAAGCCAAGGTGCATGGACACTGTTTCTTCTGGCTTTCTGAGATGAAAAGTAGGTCCCGTATTTCATAATAATATGAATTAAAAATATGCACAACAAGGCTGGTGCATTGGTGGGAATTTTGAAGGTGAAGGATCCAAGGATATTTAGTCCCAGGGCCTGAAGAGGAAGCAGCTGTCAGACGTGAACGCACCAAAGAGTGACACCATAAATTGATAAGACGTTGCAGAGTGTGAACCCCTTTACCCTTGACCATGTACAGTGTTGCTGCACTCCATCTGTGCATGTAAGCTAGTTAAAGAAAAGAGCCATCTGCCCAAGGTTCACAGACAAGACAGAGATTGATGGAGCCACACTTATTCTTTTGCTCTTTTTTTCTCTCCTTGACTACATTCATGAGCAACGTTAAAGCATCAAGGCTTCACTTATTTTATTCACAAAGCAGGGTGAGGGTTTTCACATGACTACTACAAATAAAAAGGCATTTATTCTGCACTTAGAAGAGTATTTGGACTTAGTAGCTTTCTTGCTTGTGTGTATGAGGCTACACTGGCTGGGTGTGGTTAGCTTAGCTTCGCATCAAATCATTATGTTTTTAGAGGTTCACACAGATCTGGTAGCTGCAACTACATACTGGTATTTCCAGAAGATTTTCTTTTGTTGTCTGGTCTCAGTATGATAGAATTTTGTTGCTGTACACATTTGGAAATTCAGAAACGCAAGTAATTTCTAGCATACGATTATATCTAATATTCAAACTGAAGTGTACGCCAGTAAATCCTCCTCTGTCACTTGAGAAAGACACTTTAATAAACAATTTAAAGGGATAGCTTACCACTCTCTCTTCAAAAACACCCAAGTTAAAAAGAAAATGCACCCATCCATTCAGGTTTATGCATTAAATCTGGTCGTATGCACTCTTAATAATAATCAAAATATACAGTATCTCACACACAGATGGCCATTAAATCAATCAAAACTAAATTCAAAGTCAGAGACCAAATATCAACAGAAAACCAAATTGAAAGTCATAACAAATGCCTCTTGACTGACTAAATAACAAATTCAGTTCCAGAAATGACAAATGAGATGATCCATGCGTACGTCTGAACGTGTTCAGGCGAGGTAAACAGTCTGTAGTCCTTTAATAATGATTTCAGTTTGCTTCTGGTCTGAGTTTAGGTGTGTTTGTAAGGGGCCAAGGAGGGTAAAAGTGGAGAGTAGGAGGGATAGCGCACATTAAACTGAGGCAGAAGAAGAAAGACGACTTATCTTAGCTGAGCTCCAATAACTGAAAAGGTAGTTGAACCCGCTGTATCCACCACTGCTCCCTTTTTACTTATACACGTCACAATTTAAAAGCAAATATGGCCAGAAATGGAATTTGTCTTCCATGTAAACATCTCTGCATTGTCACTTGAAGTGGCTAATCCCTTAATTATGCATTATTTTCAGTTTAAATACAATTTAAAAGCCTGAGTTATCTAGATATTCCCCTGTACAGCTGGCATAACGGGGGGAATTAACTACAAAGAGCAAATATGTTTGCAAACAAGTCTGTAAAGTTTGGCAGTTTTACA
Organism: Amphiprion ocellaris; assembly: GCF_022539595.1. Taxonomy (NCBI): domain Eukaryota; kingdom Metazoa; phylum Chordata; class Actinopteri; family Pomacentridae; genus Amphiprion; species Amphiprion ocellaris. The sequence continues at coordinate 7,884,484 of NC_072768.1, forward strand.
TGGAGGTCTATGGAAACTGACTCACTTCTGGATCCACCCTCAAGAGGTCATTTGAGGAACTGCAGTTTCTGGCATTTCATTTTTCAGCTCCAGAAGTTGCCGCTCAGTGGGTGAACAGTTTGTATCTCATGAGTGGATGGAAGTAATGCAATATTTTACTGATCAGCAGGTGCTGTAAAGGCAGGTGAGAAGAAGCCTGCAAGCTAGTACAAATTAATATGAACAACATTTGATTTAAAATACTGAATTTTAAATGAATGATGAGCATTTTATCAGGAGTATAATTTACCTCGCATGTTTGTTGGAGCTCTAAAATATGCTTTTGGGGTATTGAGCGGAATAAATCTTTCCATCTAACTTGTCTTGTAGCAAGAAAATAAGTGTATTTTTCAAAATGTACCTCTTTATTTTAAGGCTAGTTTTTCCCTACTATATGTATGTGTATGTGTGTATTCTTATCTTAACTACCCCGCAACTTCATATAAAAAAAAAAAAATCTAGCTTTTGTTAAAGCTAGGCTAATGTGTTGCTCACATACTGAGGCAACATTTGGGCACTTTGGCATTACCTCATTAGTATTTCACATAAAAACTGTTATATGTAACCTTCAGAGCCCACCGACCTTTCAGAAATAAGGAGCTCAACCCACAAAAAAGTCTCCTCTCCTATGTTGTTACCATCATTATTATTGTGAAAGGCCTCAACCTCTTGAGCTATAACAGACCCCATTAGCCATGTTGTCAGGCCTTGAAAAACATGAATGTGAAGAGTTCTCCGCTCTGAGAAAAGAGAGCCGGCACAATGTGGTAGCGTAGCAACATATCAAGATGGAACTGGATGGGGTTTCTTGCTTGTAGTTGACCAGAATGTACACTGAAGGCCTCTAATGCGTCCTCATACTTGTTAGTGTTGAAGTACAGCAGCTCCATCTCCAGTCTAACTTTAGAGATAAGATCACCATTCCTGCCTGCTACATCTTCACCATGCCGGCTTCAGGACGTGCAGACTGCCGTGATTGCAGAAGCTGCTGCAATCAGGAAGTGTCTCTGTGGACCAGCAGGTGGCTGGAGCGACTGGGTGGCTCTAATTGGTGGGGAACAGCAGGACTCCCCCTCCAGCAAAGTCACTGACTCCCCGTGGCTGTGGGTTGCACACTAACATGCTATTCATTATCCTGAGCTGGCTGCTTGCCCGTGGTTGAACAAATAACAGAACCACAAAACAACTCGGTGGAAGAATGGGGAAGCAGCAAGAGGCTGGTGAGACCCAAACTGTCGTATTTTAGTTTCATACGTGTTCACTCTTCTTACACCGTCCTCAAATTATCAATATTTGGGTCAATATATAATTATGGGACTTTTTGTAACATAGTTGGCATTTTTTTGCTGTTTTCAGGCCTAAAATCAATATGGTCGCCTATAAACAAACACCACATGGCATTTTTACAGAAAGATTTGTCTAAATATTATATATACAGTTCAATAAAATTGAAATTGAAAGTTATAAGATGTTATAGTAAACCTGTTGGAAATGACATCATGTGGAGTAGGTCATGTGATCTGGAATTAACACACTTCCTTGAGAGGTGTTTTTGTAATGGGGAACTTAGTTGAAAGTGATTTCTCAGACACAGATACAATTTGTTATTTTCCATATAAAATTTGATATATTGCCAAAAAAGAAACATCTGTCATGATTATCTCAACTTAATAAAAAGAACACAATCAAAACTATTTCTGAAAAAGCTAATTTTATTATTGTTTAACTAATTTTAAGGTGGTCGTTATTAAATTGGGACGGTTATTTAATTGACATTTTAGTGATTTCCAGTCATTGTTCATTATTAAGTGATTGTTTCCATAATAAATAATTATGGAATTTGTGAAGACATGATCATAATGAACAAAAAAAACATTAGTTTTTTTAACTTTTATTAAAAATGTATGCAAGATATATCCCATGGACTTCAAAAGTCCCTCAGTTATATATCGATCCATTTCTGTATGTGAGAGTGTGATGAACTTATCATCTGACTATATAATTCCACTCAGCCCTTGTTAAGGATCTTTTTAGCGTTTTCTCATCCATTAGTTTAGTTTTCACTTGCACGTAATATAAAGGAAACTCAGAGCAGTAGAACAGCATTAAATCTTTCAAGAAGACCTATTTTGCCATTAGGGCACATGTCTACATGTCTCTCTGAAGGACAAACAACACAGTCTAACAGAAATTAAGTGACTTTAACAAACTCAGCCAAGTTCATTCAAACATATGGTTTAAAGCTGCTGTAGTCAAAAGTCAAAGTGGACTTGTCAATGTCTCTCTATGTGCAGTACAGCATGCCGACAGCCTGTTTTCATCTGTCACGTGTGGCATTTGAACAAAGCTGCAATTTAAGGAGGCCTTTTATAGTCAACGGTCAAAAGAGTGTCTGTGTCCTGGTCACACTTTCAGATTGCTGTCTTTTAAAGGGTTTGGATGAACTCAGTGGTTGAGAATTTGCCACCAGCTGAACAGCTCAAAAACTTAAAATGAGATTGAGAGTCAGAAAAGAAGACTATTTGCATGCTGCGTTAAGATTTTTGTTCATAAGGTAGCCAGAAACATGATTATAAAAGAAAGTAACTGCTTGCAATTGTACAATTACATGCCAGCATGTTGCCCACATACAGGCCAAGCAGGCACACTGATACTGTAAATCTACTTATTCCTTGTTTGGAGATGTGTATGTGTGCTGTGTCTGATTTCTTTCCTCGCTGCCTGCTCACTTTCAAAAGGCACTATTAGGAGTGTGCACCAGTTTATTTTCCACAATTTCTCTCTTCTTCACCCATTCAGGAGATATTTTTATTTCACGCTACGGCTAACGATAACATAGAGCCGCACTCTTGCCACTCTGCACGAGCTTCTCATTCACTCCATTTCTGGTGGGTTTTGGTTTTTAGCAGAATAATGGGAAGTCTATCATGTGCTGCATGGCTGACACAGTCGGTATTCATCTTCCAGGGTCAACGAACGAGATTTTTTTCAGATTGTATTATTTTACTATGGAAATGGTCAAATTCGGATTGACCATCCAGGGTTCGTCTGATGTGTGTGAATTCATTATTTACTCATTGAAAAAGCAGAGAATAGACTGAATAAAAGATGATAAAAATACAGTAGACGGGCTTTGATCTCATGGTTTGACTACTCAGAATTGAAAATGACCATAAATCTGAATATGTAGGTTGAATGAAAATGACCTACTTGAGCCACATTCACGTTATCTGCTTGAAAGTCTCCTGTGAATGATCTCAAACCGCCAGCTTTTGATGCCTGGATCGTTGGGTTTTGTTCTTTTGTGTTTCCGAGGTGAATAGCTCATCAGGTTGCTTTCTGACACCAGGGTCCGTCGATAATGACAGAGCGCCGTGTTGGCCCCCCAATCAATGCTGCTCTCTTACATTTCATCAGGGTGAGCTGATTTTATAAGTTGAAGATGCTGCATATTAAACTGCTGTTAAATATAGCCGTCATGTTGTCAGATGGTGAGTGACGATATTTGTGTGTTGTTATTTTTTTTCACGGCATCAACTCTTCTCTTTCGGATTTGTAGAGCCATTCTGTGCACAGATGAAATGCTGAAGCACCAGAGGGGAGAACAAAAATGATATTAAACCTTTTTTCCATAAAAACTTCATATTTGCTTTGCTATTTTGGGTACTTGGCGCATTCAGTTCACACCAAAGGCAGAACAGTGTTTAAGCTTTGGATGTGTTGGCTCAGATTATGCATCTAGACATGCATTATTTTGCAGCTTTTATCTGATTTACCCAGATAAATCTCAATTGTTCATTTATGAATTATGTTTTACTCCACTTTGTAACGAGCTCAGTTTGTTTATTTGATGTGCAAGTAAAGGGTTAACATCTAGAGAGCGACTAAACTTGCCAGCAGCCACAGTGGCTCAATCACTTTAATCAAATTTTCACAAAGCCACGTGCAGGAGCCAAGATTTCTTGGTATCTGTTTTGGAATATATATTTTTCAACTAGTATCTGTGGGTTCACACAGTCTCCCCATTTGAGACGAGGCCATTTTGTTTATCCCATTACCGACAGGAGCTCTGATTCAAAGAGCCTCGCCAAAAAATGTGATTTGTCCCGATAAGCCAATAAATGCTCCTTCATCAGTTTAGTGTTCGAATCCATTAAAGGAGCACTCTCCTTAGCAGGAGAAGAAGAAAAAAAAAAGACTGATGCAAGCAGCGACTCAAAAGATGCTCATTGATCTGGGGGGATCCGAGAAATAAGCTCCTGCATCTCGGCCGAATGTCAGCGACTGAATCTCGAGGAGACAAATCAAATTTCAGGTTGTTTTTCTGCAAAGAAATATATCGCAGGGGCAACTTTCAAACAAAATTTTAAACATAAGTATATATTCTTTTGCAACTTTAGCCAAAGTTGGCAGATTCTGAGTTGGAGCGTGTGAAGTGGAGGCTCAGGTGGGCAGAGGAGAAGACTAATTAATTCAGTAAAGCGAACCCAACAGAGCGACTGGAAACGCCTGTGAATCCCGACAACACAGGAGGTCTGTGGAGTCTAGCAGGCCTAAACTGTCTGTGGGAGGCTCACGATGAGATGGTTAACATTAATTAAATGTGCCATATGTTGGCACTCTCCTCACATCCCTGGCTGCGTGTCCCACAGCATAGCAGATGTGACAAACTATCAATTGTTTTGAAAATGAAATCTATCAGGACTTGAACATGAGAGGGGTGAGTGAATCAGCTGCTTCGGGCCTCTTCCAAACAGGCTTTTTTTTGCAGTTTTGGAAAGAAGTTGTACTCGTCCGTCTGAATCCTTGCCAAAAGGGAGCCGGTAACATGTGGTCATCTGTCCTGTTATTTGCTGCTTTGATCTTTGAATAACACTCTTATTCAAAACGGAACTAGTATAAAGTCACTGATGTGTGGGGGGGTTGTTTTTTTTCTTTCATTTTTGGCTGTTAATTGAAGCCACGCTGGCTTCAGATGGATCAGATGGAGCAAAGATAACTTCAAATGGATCATTACAAGTTTTCATTTAGTTTCTGAATGGAGTCATTTCACACAATGTCGCAGAATCTACTTAGGGTGGCATCAAGAGAATCCTGATCTCTTGCTCTACTCAGCTTGGGAATGAGATAATCTCGCCATCGTCTGAGGGGTGTTTGAGGTCTTTATTGCCACTAATTAGTTTCCTGTGTCTGAGAACCCCTGAAGGTCTCGTCAGTTTGCTGTTTGTTGGAATCATCTACATGTGGGGTGTGTATTTTCTTAATTCTCTGTAGCAAGTTTAGCGTTTGAGCAGAGGGACTCGCTGGGTGCTTTGGTCGATAGCATCTCCATGTAGTGAAGCTTGATGGACCTCTGGATCAATAATTCCTCAAAGTGCATCAACAGGGATTAACTACTCCTCTGAGGGAGTTTCCAGGTCAAAGCTCGGCCCATTTAACAGCTAATTAGATGCTTTCTATTGAGCATATGGTTCTTGTGAAGCATCTGTTTCAGCAGAACACGCAGTTAATGCTGAATTTGCACACGCCGGTCAGTGGGAATACTGCGGAACTGCTCTGTCGGGTAATGAGTAGGGTCTATGGTTTCAAGTCCATTCGTCTTCAGTAGCTTCAGAGGTTTCAGTTTTATGTTGGTTTTGATCAATAGCGGCCGACTGCCTGCAGCACATTCGTTCACTTGAGTAATATCAAATTGTCGAGTGGAGTTTTTCAGCACAATTCCTTCAAAAAAACCAGAGCAAATCATCGTGATGCCGGAGTGGAGCATCAACTGTTCCTCCATTACTCGATCAATCATGCCAGAATGCAACTGGCAACTTCCACTTCCTGTAAGATTTGGAGACAAATGGTGCAACAGCATCTCCGTTCATTGCTCGTCAGGTACCGAAGCGACGTGTATCTGTGTTTAGCGGTTATCGTGGCTGCGCTCCCTCTTGTTAATCTGTCTGCAGATAGTGTCAGTTGTGTGTGGAATAATACACAGCCATGATGCGGAGGAGACCAGACTACAGGTCCCTTCATAACAGACCCCTCTGATTATATTTATGAAATTCAATTACCCTGACACAGACAGATGGACTTGCTGTCAGTGGGGACGCTCGTCATTTGTTAGCATCAGCAGACATGTCAGCCCTGAGGCACTGATGGGACCGAGGCTGTGTGACTGGAAACAAAAGAAGGGAGGGGAAAGAAAGACAAGAACAGACATATAGAGGAGAGGAGGAGGAGTGGTGATGGAGGTTTTACAAGCAGGCCAACATGACGTAGCCCTGAAGAGGCTGCAGTCGCTGTTAAGGAAATACATCTATTTGCATTCATTGCAAGAGAATCATGAAACTAGAGAGAGGATGTGTGATGTGAGGATCTAAAAACCAAGAAAAACTGCCGCTGTGACCGTTTAAAGTTAAAATAAATGTGCTATTTACATGATGTAGCTCGTTCAACTCAGAAATGATCAGAAATATAAAGTAGAAAATAAAAAGAAAGCGCGGAAATGACAATTTTAGGTGTTGTTATGGACTCAAACATGACCCTGGCCAAGAAATAACGCATTCAACACAATCTACCTGCAACGCCATGAAAGTCGTGTTTCCATGTGATTGTCGTTTGAACTGGAAAATGAGAATTAAGCCAATTTCCAGTGACTGCATTGTATAAATAAACTTGGCTGCATAGTGTCATCAAAGGCAGCAGTTTAGGCTAATTATGCATGACTCTAATAAACTTAGTGGGAAAAGCTGGTAACAAAACCGTCAAAAAATTTTCACTAAAAATCACAAATAAGAAGAAACAAATAATTCTGACGTCTGCAAGAGAAAAATGAGTTTTCAGTCATTCTTGACAAAAGCTGGTTGTGGACATGTTTCCTGCTGTTTTGAGGCAAAGTCAAAGAAGGAAACAGAAACAGCTGATTAGTCGTTTTAGTAGAAAGTTTGCCAAGTCAGAACTTATTCAAAACAGGCATTAGTTGGAATTTGTATTAACTCGTCAAAAACCACCTCAAGTGAGTGAAAATCTTTTATGCAAACTCTAAGAAAGTGGGCTTATTTTGCAAATCTTGCTGTCTTTATTTACTTCATTTTATGCGATACCTAAAATGTGCATAAAAATATGTTACGGAAACACAGCTAGTGTGTCATTTCTGTTGTCCTTTGTTGTACAAATCAAGCAAACGTGACACAACATTTGGGTTAGCGAGCTTTAGTGCAGCTTTTCGGAAGTGTAGTATCCAGGAATAGCTCGTAACTGTCTGTCAACACTATAGAAGTTTAGTACTGGATCGCATCTGTACCCTTTTAACAGATACACAATTTAGCAAGTTGTTGCATACATATGTTTGGAAAACGAAACTGTCAACAAAAATGGACAATATCTGCAAAAGCTTGACATCTCAAACAGCTCGCAGCCCTCCATGCTGATGTTTTTGCAGGCAGGGTCCATCGTCCTCGTAGCCTCGACTCCTCGCTGCTTGTTTCTTTTCCTTTTCAACGTATTGAAATTGGGTGTCTCATATGCCGTTTCAATGAATATGAAATCTATTCAAATTAAACTGAAAGGAAAAGATACAGTTCTTGGGCCTTTAATCCAGCTAGATGCTGCTCTGTTTGGTGCCCAGTGTTGGTGAATTATGGATGAGTCTGAAAATTAAAGCTAGCTGGGAATTCACTGAGGAACTGCTGACAGTGTTGGTGTACCTTTATCTAGACGGTGGGAGCTGTGGGGGAAAACAGTGAGGGACGCCGGTTCAATGCAAAGTATGTTAGATGAAAGACAGACAAAGCAGAGGAGGAACTGCGTGAGTCTTTGTGTTTCAGTTTTGCCCTGAAACCTTCCGCTGCTGCAAGCGGAAACGAGTGGGCTGGGAAAAAAAAAAAAAAAAAAAAACGGAGGCCAAACCAAACTCACAGACCGGGGCTGAAAAGCCTGATCCGATCTGAGCCTGCAGGGTTGTGATCACACCTTCCTCCCACTGGCTCCATGATACTGCAGCCCACGCCTCATTCCACACTCTAGTCCTCGTGTGAAAGACTTCCATAAGGGAGAGGAGAAAATGAAATAAAAATAAAAAATCCTACAGACATTTTCACGCCTACCGTCCTCTGAAACTGGAGCTGGGAGTGAAAGGAAGAAAGAGATGCCAGCGGAGGAGGAGGCAGCGGACCAGTAACACATCCAAAACATCTGAGAGATGCTCACTTGAAAAACATTTGGCTTTTCCTAAAAAAAAAAAACCTTCCGGAAGAAAGACTGTCCTCAGGGTATGATCCTGTAGAGGAGCGTCAGGCGTGTGAGTGATTGAATGCTGCTGTATTCTACTAAGAGCACCCTGAGGAGACCAGGAGAAACAAAACCTGAGCTCTGCAACCACTGATTTCATTCCATCTCTTTATTTAAACATCTTTTAACTCTTTACTGGAAATCTGAGACTTATTTTGCAGAAAATTAAGCTTGTGCAACTCACTGTCTACTGTTTGTGTGACAGCTTCTCCCTTTTTTTTTGTCAAATTCAGACATTTAAAGGAAATACACGATGAATTACTATAATACAGGGAATTGACAAATATTAGCACAGTGGTTTCCAACCTGACTGAAGTGTGAAAGAGAGTTTTCCCCAAAAAATTTACACATGCTTACATTTACAAAATAGTTTCCTACCAAGAGCTGAAAATATTGAACAGCAGCAAAATAAATTTTCAGATTTTAAAAAAAAAAAAAAAAAAAAAAATCTAATTAATATACTTTTATGTGCTTGTCCTCATTTCTGTCCAAGTACCCTTGCACTGTTCAAAAAAATTAAAAAAAAAATCCTAATCCTTATTCTACGGGCAACAACTTTCAAGTTTGACAGTAGTCTTCTGTTTTTTGTTGTTGTCTTTTTTTTTTTCAAAAATTGTGCAGAAAAATCTGTGAAATTACAGATATTATCTTTAAATGAACAACCCAACAATTATTTTAAGCATTATGGCAAAAAAACCCAACAACAAAACACTGAAAATTTACAGTATTATTTATACAGTATTTCTTTCTACTTTGTAAAAAATACTGAAAATTTAAAATGGCAGCAGTTATCTGTAATTAAACATGTGGCTCTATGTTTATTCTTGTAAGGTAAATGTTATTATTTATTTATTTTCAATGTATATAATTGAAGAAAGCATATTGCTTTTATTTTTTATAAGAGACATTGAATTTCATTGTTCGTGTTATGCAGTGATAATAATAATTTGATTGACTGATTGATTAGTTGTAGTTATGTGTAATTTTACATTCAGAAGCTGTAATTCTGGATACAAATGAAGACTTTTATGGTCACATGCGACATAATGCAGTACAAAGATCTTGAGGTTGAATTTTTCAGGCATGTCGCCTCTCTGATCCTGCAGTTGCAGTGCAGGAGTTTATTGAGAAAGTGGATGGAAAGCTCCGTGTGTTTGGAGTCTTATTATCACCACACTCTTGCTGCTGGAGCTCAACATGTTCTCATAAATTTTTATCTCAGATATTTACTTAAAGCATTTCTTTATTTAACTAAAACTCTGCTTTTTGTGAACTCTGGCATCGGTCTGCACTTTATGTTGCAGCCCTCGAGTCGGCTCATCATGCAAAGAAAGGCCATTTTTAGTTGTTCAGTTCCTGCTGGAGGCAGAATCACTTCTGAATAACTGGTCGGTTTTGTAAGTTTTCATATGAATAAATGAAACAACGGGGCTTTGGAATCAATAGCATAACAGTCTAGTGAGAGTGTTTGTAATAATTTAGATCTAATCTGTAAAACAAAACTGTTTCTATGCAGAAGTTTTAGGTCTGTCAGTTTATTGAGGGTGTTTGATCATATTAGTTCAGAAAAACTAAGATAAAATGACAGTGTTTCTGTGAAAACTTTCAATGTTTTTTGAATTTGGATATTTTGCTTCAGTTTTACAGCAGTTGTTTGGTATGTGTTGTGTTACTTGACAGTTTTTTCATCACGTTGTTTACGTCATTAATATTGTTTTTTACGGAGCATCTTAAGCCTCTCGACTCCCGCTGTGCAATCAGAGCTCCATCTTGACCAACTGGTGAAAACAGTAAAATGCAATTTGCACGTTGATTTAAGTTATAACGTTTTACGTATATGGAGATTTATCAGTGATGGAGGATTTTTTTTCTGCAGAAGAAGAAACACATTCAAATACATTTGGATGGATTTTGAATGCACAGATTTAGACGCTGATTTAACATTTTTGTCTAGTTTTATGGTAAAGGATCTGAGCACTGCTTCCACTTTCATTAGGATCAAGCAAAGACAGACAGGAGTACAAACAGGCTCACTGTGAATATTCAGTTATTTACCCACTCAGACGAAGCCTGCTGTTACTTGCCTCATGCTTGATGCTGTGTTATTTCTCATTTTCTCTCTCTAGATGAGCTCTCGCTCTCTTGCCAGAGCTCCTGCTGCTGCTGCTTCTTCATTGTGCATCATGAAAAAGGCGACATTTCATAAGCACAGACCTCTGATTTAAAAATAAATAAAAAATCCATATTTCTAATGCCTATCACCTCAGACTGTAATCTACCTCATTACCCTTTGCAGTGCCACGGCAGTTTAGCAATCACCATATGCCCTTATGGAATGTGTTTTCTGCCCAATAGAGCAAAAAAGGACGAGATCAACTGAGCATTAAATTATTGTAAAGATGTAAACCGGTGATTTATATCTTGCTGACACTTAATAGAACATGCTCAAATGAACTGCTGATGGGGGAGTACATGAAGTACTTGTTGAGATTCGCCGGTATCTTTTCAAACTGCAGTCTGTGTGTTTGTGCTGATGGTGCTGCGTTCGACGTGGGTCCTGCTCACATTTACCTCGAGGAGCTCTACCCAAGACGCAGCTCCACCAGCGCGCCGTTTGATGTTCGCTATCAAAGCCCCCTTATTAGGATCAGTGGAAAACACAATAAATAATCTGTGAGTGAAGCGAAACAAACGCCGGGGAGAGATGTCATTAAGATGCAAGGTTCACGACAAAAGATGTAAGAGTGAGGCTCAAGAAAAGGGATTCAGATGCTGCGAAAAGAGGTAAAGATGACCGATGAAGGGCAGGGCTGCACTGGGTTTGTGTACATTTGTGTGGGTCTCTATTGTGCGGATGGGGGGAAATAACAGTATTTGAATGATGGGAGTGACAGAGGCTGATGTGTGCTCAGGGCCTGTGTGGCTCCAGTAATAAAGATACTGTGGCTCAAAGTGGTTTCATTCTGCCTTAAATGATCCTTAATCTCTCCATAAATGACATCCTTGGCCCCCAGTAAGGAGAGTGAAAAATTCAACCCATTGGTGTCAGTGCTACTGGGATTTTACGGTCAATAGAAGGGGGGAAAAATGATGCTGAGCTTAAATGTCACGTGTGTTCGATTTATTTTCCGGTTATTCTTATATGAAACATTCAGACATGATAGACTGCATGCGTTTAGTTTGTGGAAATTACAACGGCAGCCCTCAGCACTTAACAGGCTGAGAAAAATGAAATAGCTGTTAAAAGCCATCTGTAAATGCTGGCGTTGAGGCGGCCTGACACAAAATAGGAATACCCATTTTCTGGCGATGTTTTTCCCGGTCATCAGTGGCACTTTTCACAAGTCATTTTAACAAGATTGTCAATATGTTATGTGTTCTCCCCTCACCAGCCCCTGACCTTTCTTAAATCAGTGCTTTCCTATAAGGAGAGCAATTTGCAGAGCACACAGAAGGGCAGAAATTGTTCTCCACCTCTCTGGGCTATCACCTTTGTCGAGCCTGTAACACGCGTATCCACTTTGCGTCCCGAGCACACCGGTACATGGACGTTTCTGTATGCACACGTGCGCCAAACGACATTGATTTTGATGAAAGCGTGCGGTTATGTGCTAGTGTGACAACGTGCGGAGCTCATTATTTGCAGTCTTTCTGGCTGCTCGCCCAGATAAGGACCATAAAGAATCAACCAGGGGATAATGAACCTGGATGACACACCTGCAGCTGGAGGAGCAACTCCAAGGACGTCTCACAACCTCCTCGACTCCCACGTCTCATCACGAACCGCGAATGGTTAAAGCTCGTGATTACAGACGGGCGTCGGGACAGAGCAGAGGAGGGGATTTATATGATGGAGCCGATTCGACTTCGGTGCCGGAAGGTCAAGAGGGTGCTTATCAAAACGTTATTGGAAGCTGCTTTGTGCCTAGTCGCTGCTCCTTGAGGCCTGGAGTTGTGAACCTACGATAGGAAAAACGCTCAGTTTTTTACATTTTTAGCCGTTCAGTAAAGGCGGTAATTAGAACAAATCATGTGCATGTGGTGATTCTGAGATAATAAACATGATATTAGCTGGCACGTTAATGCGGTTCTTTATTAATCGGTGCAGGAGAAACGCTTTGTCTTGCGTGAACAGCAGCAAGGTGTGGAGGATCAGGGCTGGGGGGAGGTCTGGAGCTCCAGGCTGATCACTCCTCATGAGTGCCAGGTGGGATCTGGTGCTCAGTCTTCAGCCAGCTGTAGTCATTCCACTCTCCACAAGCCATCCAGACACAGAGGCCGTACAAATTACCAACCACCTCAGTAGCAGAGGACATAGCGGTTGTGTTATTTGACAGTTTTTTACGTCATTAATGTCATTTTTCACAGAGCATCTTAAGCCTGTTGACTCCCATTGTGTAATCAGGCTCCATCTTGACCAGCTGGTGAAAACGGTGAGATGCAACTTCCGTCCATCCATTATCTATACATGCTTAATCCTCATTAGGGTCGCAGGGGGCAGGAGTCTATCCCAGCTGACTTGGGGTGAAGGCAGGGGTCTCTGGACAGGTCGTCAGTCTAGCACAGGGCTACATATACAAACAATCACACTCGTATTCACACCTACGGGCAATTTAGAATCACCAATTAACCTCAGCATATTTTTGGAGTGTGGGAGGAAGCCGGAGTACCTGGAGAAAACCCACGCATGCACAGGAAGAACATGCAAAGTCCATGCAGAAAGATCAGGAAGAACGGGATGTGAACTGGGATCTTCTAGCTGCAAGATGAACGTGCTAACCACCAAGCCACTGGAAATGTAACCTGTTGATTTAATTTATAACATTATACTGTATATGGAGATATACCAGTGATGGAGGAACACATTCAAATACATTTGGATGCATTTTGAATGCACAGATTTAGACTTTGGAGTTGTTAACCTGCGCTGTGAAATCCAGCTGGACTTGAATTTTAACACTAAATGAAGCTCGGTTCACAGAAAACACTCACTTTCTACATTTTCAGCTGTTTAATAAAGGCGGTAATTAGGACAAATCATGCGCATGTGGTGATTCTGAGATAATAAACACGATATTAGCTGGCACGTTAATGCGGTTCTTTATTAATCCCTGCAGGAGAAACTCTTTGTCTTGCTGCTGTTCACATTGCAGATGAGATCACAGCAGTCAAAGCCTCCCAGCTTGCGGGGTGCTCTTCCTCTTTATTCCGCTAACAAGCATCCATCTTCACAGAATTTATCACGCTATTCGCTTTATTACGCCGCAATAAAAGATTTAATGAAAAATATCTCAACACTCCTCTGTGATCCACACTCATGCAGCAGATTCACCGCCCGGCTGCTTCGACATTTCAACCTCCCAATGCAGGCTGGTGTACGTACAACAAACGAACATCTAGAAACAACCTGCCTGCTTTCTGACGAGCTGTGGGTGTGATAATTATCAGTGTTCACTCTCCATATGATCACAAGCCATTTGCAGAATTTAAAAAAGTTCTTTTTCACATTTTCACACCGTGGCTGGAGCATATCTTTTGTCCCATCAATGCATGTGAGCTCTTGTACCGACTCTGACTTCTGCACTTGTGTTTTGTATTTCCAGTCAGGACAGTGTAGATGGTACATTTATAACCATGGGTGTTTTTAGGTCTTTGGCACTAGTTAGGCTGCATGTGGAAAAATTGTGAATTTGCTTCCCAATTTTTAAAATAAAAACAATAATCTACATGCGTGTTGAGTCAATTGGAACTGAATCCATTCTGTAAAGTAATTCAGGGGAAGTATTTCTATCACTTTATTAAATGCATGGTTGTTAGATTAAAGTTCAAATTCACCGGTTTAGACAAAACTTTTAAGTTTCAGACATTATTTTGACGGTTGTTGGTTGACGGTTGTTGGTTGATGGTTTGGTTGTTGTAGTAATATCAGTAGTTGCATCAACTCAATATTGTGAGTAATTTTAATTAATAATTTGTTGTTTTCAAGATTTATACAACATGTGTTCGAATACATAACTGTAGTTCAAAATTAAAAGAACAATTAATTTCCTGAAAGCTACACAAAAAGGCCAAAATTACTGAAGAAAATCTTTTCAAAATGTTTGTGAACTCAAAAACTTGTGTTTATAGCTATGTTAGTTAAACACGACACTTAAAATTCCCTTCAAATCCCAGGGAAATACTAATTTCAACAACTTAATTTTTACTTTATTTCAATTATCACATTAAAAACTGGTTTCTATTTTACTAAACATTTAATTAGATGAATTACAAAGTACCTTTGATTGTAGAGGATGGACTAACGCCACTAATCACTCAGTGGAGCTTGTTGGATGGACACACTTTCATTAGACACTGAAATCAGACAGAAATTGATTAAAATTGATTATCTTAAGCTATGGATACATGATTGAAATAGATAAACAGGTAAACTTACATAATGAATGCACTCTGGGCTCTTGGCATTAATAGTTAAGGCTAAACTTTGGTAAAACTTGTTGGGTAAATTTAAACTGCCAGTCTTATTTCCCCACTGGAAAGCACTTTGACTCTGTTGTTTTAAATGCGATATATAATTAACGGTGACTTGATTTGACTTGGCTAAATGGTGTCAATGAAAGACCACTTGAGTTCTGTAGGGAAGTTCTGTAGGAGTGCTGTTTAGCATTTCCCAAAATCAGCATGCAGCTCATATTTGTTTCCAGTATTGATAAGACCTGAATTTGTCAGCACAGTTAAGGAGGCAGAAAGAGGTTGTCGGTATTGAGTGCAGAAGAAATGGGTAATTAGCTGACGGCTGACTCAGGCCACTCGCAGCTTTGTGTGTCAGGGTGGGAATGGAAAAACCGATGAAGCACATCTCCGCGGGTGTCATAAAGCCTTGCTTTATGGCCAGTTTGTGTAGCCTTGCAGATTAAGTTCAAAGAAAGGCGGCAGCTCTTTTCTCCATGCATCTTAAATCCTGTTTCTCCTCATATGGATCTGTAGATCAATTCTTTGGGCTGTGCTGAGATATCCCTGGTGTCAGCAGCTACAGGCCGGCTACAGGACGGATGGGAAGGACTGGGTGTCTAAAAATACATTATTAAAGGGACAATTTCACCTCAGATTTAATAGTACTCACAGAGCAGCATGACCGTTCCACTCAAATTGCACACTTTCTGTCGCTGCGGAGAGGCTTTCTTAAGCGGCATAACCATTAAAGCACACAGCGCACAGCAGACTACAAATGCAGCCTCCATAGGAAGATGCACTGTTTGCATTTAAAAGGCCAGAAAATCACAGTCAATCAGTGGTTTGTCTATGATTCATGCAATGAGTTCTACCTCAGAAAGTACTTGCAGCATTTATCTGAAGAGAGCAGGTCTACATGGAAATAAATGGGCTGGTGTCTGGAGATGGCACGCTTCCTTTCTCTGTTTAGACACAAAGACCAATTTCAAATGGCAGAGAACCTGCAGCTGTCTAATCTCTGACTCTGCTTCAATCCAGACAGAGCCGAATGATCCTGGTAATGTTCTTATTAGGTTCAAAGTTAAAATGAAACACAGTGTGTGCATTATAGGCTCTCCTGAGTCAAAAACACATCTGTAGCTACAAACGCATCAGCAGGATTGAAATTTGGCTGAAAGACAAACCAAATACAGAGGGATTATGAGATAAAAGACGGCGAATTTGCAGCATTCTCTGTTTTCAGCTCTGAAACTCAGGCACTTATCCACTTTCCTCTCAGGATTAAAGAAAGAAAAAAGAACAAGATCAAACAAATTTGGTTCCAAGAAGATTTCAGCAGCGTGGCAGATATGCATTACTTATGAATAATTTATTTTAAAAAACTCTAAAAAATATAAACAGTATAGTTACACTGACAAAAATGTCTAAACACATCCAAGTACATCACATTTGCACGCTTGCATTAAAACACTTGATCAGTATTTAAGTATTTACAGTGAAAGAAACAACAAATATTTCTCATATTTTTGACATCCTGAAAACAGAGCTGCTGTGAACTGCAGAAGATTTCAGCAGCGAAGATTTTCTACCCACGATATTTGACATTTTAATCCTTTTCCAAAATGCATTAGAGACACTTGGAAGGCAAGCCCTATAATTTCTTTTCCTTATCTTTGCTCTTCCCCCCTCCCCCTTTTTTAAACAAATAGATCCTTTCCTTTCCTGTTTGTGTCACCATCAGGAACCTGGACTCCGGACTTTTTTTTTGCCATTTAAGTTCTATAAATATTGAAATTATGAGGAAATTAAAGGTTAAAAACCAACAATATATTAACTTAATCGCATCAGGGTTCAGTGTTTTGCTGTAGAGCTTTCAGCACGTATAGCTTCATTTTGCATCGGTGCGTTTTTCAACATCACACGCGCTTGAAATTTGGCACTTTTAAATATCTTTAGCAAAACCATAAAAAGTGAAAATACACGTGATATTAAATTTTTTTTAGGCATTGCTCAAAAATAAGATAAATTACATTCATTTTATCAGCATCTTGACAGACTTGAGACTTCATATATGTTATAATAAATAAATAACTAACAGAAAGCTTTACTAAATCTACCAGGTGACCGGTTGAAATGTCCTGTGTTCCACCAAACTGTGTGACAAGTTTCGTAGTTCGGCCGCAGAGTGAACCTGCTTGTATCCCAGCAGAGCCAGAGTGTCATTACACAGATTCTGAATCGTTCTAACGATGTCAAAACCGAGCCGGAGCCTCCAGCTCTCTGCCGTCGCTCTGGAGTCTCTGGTGGTGGAGTACCTGTAGTTCCACTCAGACGGAGACGACGCGTTGCTGTTGGTGTTCTTTGCGATCCACGTCCTCACCCTGTCCTCCATCTCCAGCCCCATGAACCTGTACACCTCCGTGGCCTTGTCCTTTGGGTTGAAGGCCAAGTCCTCGTATCGCACCAGCAGGTAGCGTCCCCGTAGCCACGCCGGCCTCTGCAAGCCCGTTTCTGCAGAAGCCGCCATGTCCTTGCAGGTGCTGGTGATCTGCGACAGGTCCACGTATCGAGGCTGCCGTCCGGTCGCGTTCCATATTTTCCAAGCTCGAAACTGATCGGAAAAGGCCATCATGCGCGAGGCGAGGATGGCTCTGGGGTCTCTCACCAGGTGGATGATCTTCAGGTCCAGACGTGGATCTTCGGTCAGAGTGCGAAGGTCCCCCACCTCGGGAATCCGCACCGTCTTTATAGCTACGTGTCCTTTAGACAGACACGACATGGAGGCTAAAGTCAGGTTCAGCGCGCCACACTTCTTAGGACACCACGTTTCATCGGGTGAATCGGAGGCAGCTGGATTCTCCCCTTCCGAGCACACAGGAGAGGAACAGAGGGCATGGCTGGAGCTCCTGCGAAAGAAGGAGCTCGTGATGTGATCCTGTGGCTCGGGGCGAATGTAGTTCTCCATGAAGTGAAGGTCGCAGGTGTAGAGGTTGAGGAGGAGGTCCCTGTAGGCTCCCAGCAGCGCCCGGCGGTCTAAGGTGCGACGCAGCCTGCTGCTGGAGTTGGTGAAGGCCTGCTGGACGTGGTAGAGAGGCTCAAAGACGTAGAAGATCCCAGGATGCTGGTTGAGGAGCTGCCCGGTGAAGGAGGAGCCGCTGCGAGTCGTTGCAAACAGCAGGATGTGCTTCCGAGGCGACTCAATGGGCACCCAGCTGTCATCGCACAAGGCTCTCCACTTGGAGTCTGGAGGAAAGAAAACAAAAGAGCTTTGTCTGATTCACACTATGTGATACTGACTCACTTTCATAAAGTTTTCCTCTTGCAATTAGCAGAGCAGCTATAAATGACTCATTATGTAACATGTTGTTACACATTTAGTTGTGTCGGACTTCGGAAAGAGAGAAGAGTTGTTTCAGAAGAATGATTTCAGCTCATAGAAGCAAAGTTTTTGTTATATCTTTAGTCCATAATTTCTATTGGATCAAGCCAATAAAGTGTAAATAATTTAGAGGGTAAACATGCTTGAGTAAGTTGCTCGTCTGCGAGGGGGTTTATGAAATGGCGGATCTCTAAATATAGCTCAAATAGCTAACATGTAATTACTGCTGATGAGGAGTTGATTGCAAAGGGGGATGTTACTTTTGTACACAGGAGCTCGTGGCAAAGCTCCGTCTGCGCCATGAGAGGGGATTAATGGAGATAAACTGGAGGATAATTGTAAAAAAACAAATCACACATATCTCATTTCTCCACTTGTAGGGAATTCCCTCGTTCAGTGATTGCGCTTTGCTTCTTCTTTTGTGTCATTGAACAGCAGTGGTGCTGCAGTCTGATTTCTTGAGAGACTTCCAAAAAATGTTAAAACGTGAACTGAACTGCCAATCAAGCTGTGGATCTGATCTGTGTATGTCTGCTGATGTCATTCAATCAGATCCTGTAGCAGTATACAGCACGCATTTTCAGTTATTTATGGTTTTTTTTTTGCATTATATATGAGCGAACAACACACAACAACAGCTACTGTGAGGTTTGTACGGTATGAGGGGGAATTAGCCATCAGACTGTACCTCTGTGGTATCTGGATTGGCAGCGGTAGACTCCCTGACAGGGTCCAGACATGGAGTCCCTCAGGGTTCGGATGGCCGTGTACTGGACCCCCAGAGACGCACACACCAGCAGCAGCACCGTCTTCCAGGAGCACTCCATCCTGCCCCCACCTCTGGCTCTACATCCCTCACGCTGACGCCGCCAAGGGAGGAAATGCACAGAAAAGAGAAGCACGCAATGAGATTTAATTTAGTTTTCCCCCCTCCCCATCTTTACGCATGTGCAGCTTCATTCAGAGCTGCAGGGCTCTACTGATGGCCTTCTGAGCGACTCTCGCTGGAGAAGTTGGGAATCTAGCTTGAGGGTGCTTTAGCAGTTGAAGGTATAGTGCATGTCATTAACATTTCCAGTTTTCCCCTGCCGGTTTAGAATGTAAACCTTTGCCCCTTTGGAATGGCAGTTTCTGCTAATTTCGCTGAAAAAATGAGCAGTTTTCTGCAAATTCACAGCACAGTTAATATAAAACAGCAGCCAGTTAGCTTAACATCGACAAGCTGCATCCTGAAGGGGTGAAAACACTCAAATCTGCTCATTAAAGACTATTTACCTAAATGTCAAACTATTCTTAAAAAAAATCCCCAAATGTTCCGTCTTCACAAGCAAAGAAAACAGACGGCACCTTTGAGGATTTCTACAATAAGTAGCTTAAACGCTTTGAATAAACAGTTTAAAGGTTCTGGATTTGTTTCTTTGAGGATCTGCAGATTTGTTATGCAGGAAAACACGACTCAGAGGTCAAATCTTCAGTAGGAAACGGTTGAAGTAATGTCCTCATCTACAATAGCTCCAGTATTCAAGATACTGCGCACGCTGTTGCATAATTGCATTTCATTTTTTTGCCTTCCTCTCTTCTGGGTAATTAAGCCTCTAAGCCCAGTAGAGAGCTACATACCCAGATAAATATAGCTGTCTCCACACAGATGAGTGCAGAAGTTTCCTTTGTACACTTCCGAGTTCTC
Organism: Amphiprion ocellaris; assembly: GCF_022539595.1. Taxonomy (NCBI): domain Eukaryota; kingdom Metazoa; phylum Chordata; class Actinopteri; family Pomacentridae; genus Amphiprion; species Amphiprion ocellaris. The sequence continues at coordinate 7,904,319 of NC_072768.1, forward strand.
TGCCAGTGGGCATGAAAGAGCAAAGGGAGATGTGATTTTCCAAATGGATTTAGAGAAAAAAAAAGGTGCTGCCATCCATTTGTCCGTATACACCAAACTGATGGCGGGTAATCACACGAGATCTCTGGGTGCAAAATGTCTCCCCATCACTCAAAAGTGGCTGCATGGAGGCAATCATTACCAAACCCCAGGTAAATATTCAGTACGTCATATTACCGACAAAAATAAATACATCCTTCCTGCTTGCTTCCTCAGCCTGCTTCTGTCACTCCGTCTCTCTGCATTCTGTGTCTTGTTCATTAATGATGTTTATGTGTCCCTGGCAGACTCATATCCTCAGGAATGTATCACACTGAGCTTTTGATGTTCCATTAATCACAAACAGCGCCAAACCAAAGACATTTACTCTGTGGGTGGGGGTGGAGGGGGAAAGAGGGGGAAAAAAATCAAGCTGAAATCATGAGCCATTCTGTTTGAATACGGCTAAAAACAGCGAACGCAGAATGAACTCATCAGGGAGGCAAAACTTTGTTTCTTCGACTGGTGGTTGCACACAGGATGACACAAACAGGGACACCGTACTGTTTGTCTTCTTGTTTCAGAGCAACTGTAAAGCTGTTTTCTCTGTTAGTTGGATAGGAGACACTGTGAAATGTAATGACTGGACGAATGACTGCAGATAATGAGAAACTTTGACCGACCTTCGCACCATCACTGACACTTCAAACCCAAAATAAAAAAATACAAATAAAATCAGACAATCAGACAATCCTGCCATCCGTACCCCCACATGTACTCCACAGCTGGCTGACCAAGCCACATCATGTAATTCCCCAGCGACAGGTTTTGTTTTCCTTTTCCAGGCATGATCAGGGCTCAGAGCTCCTCTGCCTCACACCCTGCTGCCCTCTGGAGAATGAAGAAAGATGCTTCAATGGATTAAAGCAATTTGATTTGCAAGTCCTCCTTTCTCCCTGGCTCATGGCTCCTCCTGCGTCGGGACTCACACCAGAAATAATAGACGCTCTGTCAACAGCTGGAAGGGGACTGCAGCCTTCAGATGGTCTCAGCTTTTGTATCCCTCACACAGTAACAGAGCTTGCAGGGGATAAAAGCCTCAGGGACAGGATCAGCCAAAGATTACGCTTGTTGAGTAAAACATTGAAATGTAGCTGGATATGCTGCTTTGAGGGGAGGCAACCGCTGATGATATATGTGGCTTTAACTATTTTTAACAGTTTTGTGTAGATGGGCTGCATAGTGGCTTGGTGGTTAGCACTTTTGCCTTACAGCTAGAAGATCCCCGGTTCGCATCCCGGCTTTCCTGGGATCTTTCTGCATGGAGTTTGCATGTTCTCCCTGTGCATGATGCTTTTCCCTGGGTACTCCAGCTTCCTCCCACAGTCTAAAGACATGCTGAGGTTAATTGGTGATTCTAAATTGTCCGTGAGTGTGATTGTTTGTCTGTGTATGTAGCCCAGTGATAGACTGGCTTCACCCCAAGTCAGCTGGATAGACTCCAGCCCCCCATGACCCTAATGAGGATAAAGTGGTGTATAGATAATAGGTGGATGGATGGTTTCCTGTAGACCGTAATTACATCTGTGACAGATGATTATATCCTGTAAACAGTTGATTGTATCTGGTGACATGTGTGTGCTCAAGATGCTCACATGTGGATGTTGTGTTTCCAAAGCTCATAATTAAAAAAAAAAAAAGATCTGAACCTGCCAGAAGCAGACAAGCTCTGGTGCGTTGCGGACCTTGGAACCCCAGAAAGCCGGTAAAATCTGATCTCACTGCTTTAGCGAGTCAGAAGAGGAGGAGGAGTATAAAAGCAGGTGCACTGAAAGCTCAGGTTAGTTTGAGTTTGTTTGTGCTGCTGTCTCAATAGAGCACAATAAACTCTTTGAAAACTGATTGTCTCCAGTGATTTTCATTGATTGGATCCTCTGATTCATCAATCGAACTCCATCTCCTCAGATTTAGCAGTTTACGCATCATCTTACAATTAAGTGTTTGAGCGTAGTTCAGATTGAACTAATCCTTGTCTGATACAACATTCTATGTTGTGCATGTTCCACTGGCAGCTTTTCAGTTGTAAATTCAGTGAGCACAGGCGTTGCTGCTGCTGCTGAGATAACATAGTTCGCAGCAAAAGTATGGGCACATGGTGCAAGGAAGGTAATTGCCTCTGTGGAAAATAAAGCCAACAAATGAGGTTAGGAGTTAGTGATAAAGGTGGGACTGAGGGATTTGGGATGCAAGTGATTGAAGGATGTGACAGTGCCAAAGATTTTTCTATTAAGGCACCTCGGCATGTTCTTCAGATCCTCCGAGTGAGGGCTGTTTATTGGCAGAGGCTGGTGATCAATCCTGGAAAAACAGAGAGTTGAGCAACAGTAGCAGCACCGAGAGGAGTTTCAAAGCCTCCAGTTGGTCTTTCTGGCTCTGTTCTATCCATTTTCTCTTTTTCTCTCTTTAAACCAACAACACACACACACATACATTCAGAGCTACAGGCGGAGAGCAGAGCAGAGCACTGCAGCGTTCAGAGGAGATGCATCTGACCCGGGGCTACAGAGGAGCTCCTGTGGTAGGAAAAAAATCATGAATCTTGTCCTACATGACTCCTCCAGCACAAACAGACACACACACACACACACACACACACACAGAAATCACACTGAGAGGAAAGGAAAACAGAAGAAGATAAATGCCTAATCTGAGCTTGTCCGTGGTTCATTTACAAACAGAGAGAGGAAGTGGGGAGATCTTAACGTTTAAGTGCAAATTGGAGCAATAAATGAAGTGAGAAAACCATATAAAGTTTACTTATGACTAAATATGTGGATTAGAATGAATTAGAGAGCACTTTCATCCACACGTTACTTTAGAGAGTGGATTTAACAGTTTAAAAAAGCACAAATTTGCATCTGAACAAATTGAAAACAGAGTGATGGGATGTTATTATAAACTCCATGTAAAATTAAACAGTCCTTTGGCGCTAAATGGTGCATTTTCTAACAGATTTCAATGTGCATCCCATAAAGTAAGACACTAAAAACTCAACATTGAGTAGCTCAGATGCACTTCTATGCAAATTATTAGGATATTTTGTGATTTTTCTCCTCATATTCTCACTATTCGCTCACTGCTCGGACGTGGCTCTCTGCGCGTAAAAGGCACAAGAAAAGACGTTTCCTTACCATCAAAGCTTCTGATCGGATCCGAGTCCCTCCAGCCGGTCCAGTCCTGCACGCTGCATTTGTCAAAATGTGTGTGTGTGTGTGCGTGTGTTGTGTGTGCGCGTTGCCCACCGGTCTGTCCAGAGCCAAAGTGGATTCAGAGCCGGAGATGCGCCATGGATGGAGAGCTGCGAGACGCAGAGAGCGGAAGGCAAGTCTCGCCCCTCCAGAGAGCCACACAGGCTTCTGGAGCTGAGAGTCTGAGACTGGATGGTCTTTGCCGTGCGTTACGCTTTGATGCCGTAGGGTACGTTTCATTACGTCTTGGAGAATGCATGCGATCTGCAGCCTACATAGAGAGGCTGAAAACGTGGCTGCGCATCCGTCGCCATCTGTGGTTCAAAGTGGAGTGCAGGTGCGAGAGGATGAGATAATTCCCACGTTTCATGAAGGCGTCAGCTCCAACCAGGCATCAGCAGTCACCTCAGCATCCCAGCAGAGTGCCACTCCTCCTCCTCTGTCACTTTCTCTCTACAGGGATGCTCACTACACCCCTCAAATGGACACACACAAACACACTTCTCCCCCCGGGATTACAGTGACACAATGACCTCTATTTTTCCTCATTCCAGTGAGGATGACTGCTATCATCAGATGCTGCCGACCCCCCTGGTGTGGAGGGATGGGTACCGTATCATTGCCCCCGGGGGTTACTGCGGGGTCAGATTTAGCCAAGTGACAGCTCCATTACTCCTGGGAATGGGGATTGGATTCTGTTTGCCGTCTTTCAGATTTATCTCCCACAGTGGCAGAGTCATGCTGGCTAAAGAGAGTCTTTACAGAGATTCGCAGAGAGATGTGTGAAATGATTGTAGCTGTTTTCCTTCAGCAGCAGCAGCTCCTCGCTTGTATCCTATCATGTCTGCTTTTGAATGAGCTGCCAAATCATCAGATGCCTTAAACTTTCTATTAGTTGTTCCAACTTTTCCATCTCTCACCTAAGCTGTGTTTCAAGCCTCGCAGGCAGTACAAGCGGATACACCAAAGCAGAAATTATTTCAGAAAACTGGAACCGGAGGAGCTGAATATCAACCTACGCAGCTACAGAACAAGCTTTTTCTGGTGCTACAGGGTTGAGACGCATTTCCAGTCAAAGGTTTTTTGCCGCACAAAGGACGACAAGCTGCCAAGAACACCCTGTGAGTGATACAAGAGTGGCCTGTCTTCTGCTGCTCTATGCACAGATCCCTCCCTCTGCCAGCCTACAGCATCGATTCCCCGGCACCGAGTAGCCGAACGCCCCCACAGCTTCTTGGTGAGATATGAAACAGGCAATAAGAAAAAGTAGAGTTTTTCTGTGAGTGAGAACCGAATCCTCAGCGGGCCTCTTCGTTTAGCTGTGCCCACACTTGTTCCTCACCACACGTACATGTGATGAGCACAGAATCAGATATGCATGCACTTACATTAAACATTCAGAGAGCCTTTCATTTTTCTTTTGTGGAACTCTCGGGCTCTTAACAAATGCTTCACCAATCTGAACTCTTTCTTTTCCATATCTTTCTGATTGTCTGATCTTTAGCACCACTGAAGTGTTTCATCATGAAGTGGATGGAAACACTGTCAAAATCTCTCCACTGTTAGGGATAACTCTTCAGCTACACTCACTGTTTTGCTACATCTGGGCTTGCTCTGCACCTTCCACTCCTCTTTTAAAGATGCGATCCGTCAGTCAGATTACCTGTCAGTCATCTTGTGATGAGGGAAAGCAGGTCTCATAAAGTTTGCCTGTGGAGCAAAGCTTGTGTTTCCGTACACTTCATCTCATGTGAGAGCGCGAAAGAAAAAACAACAACAGCAGCGCCTTTATTCAGGCCTCCCTCGCTGTATGTGCAATAAGCAGGTAAAAGGAAATCTCATTTTACCCACTAGCATGTCAGCAGAGACAGCTAAATTTAATTCGGCAAACAACCAATGCGCTGAACAACAGCAGGCTTTTCTCTTTTTCTCACTAGTTCTGCACTGACTGCACTTCTCAACAAGTTATTGTCACTCCAACAGCAATAACACCACACAGGAACGCAATTATTTCATTTAAAGGTGAACTATGAGATTCTAATCCAATGTACTTTTTATAAAAATTGAATGAATGTCTCCTCACTGTCCACCAGCTGTCTGTTCTGTGTATACCGTGTCAAAAAAATCTAGTGTTTTTACTCTGTCTGGGACTTTAACATCATTTATTTATCAGTTATTTTTGATTAATTAATTACAGAAAAAAATAACGCATTAAAAAAATAACACATTTAATCTGCACCTTTCTCAGTTCCACTTCTGGCACACCGGTAACACTGATGCACACTCCAGTCCAGTAGGTGGCGCTACTTCACGTAAAGTCTGTTTGCCAGCCGCGAAGAAGATACACAGAACGTGTTAGGGAATTCTGCGATGTGGAAAGAAGAATCAGGAGGCAAACTGAGAGACACTCTGGAGACTCAGATGGCTTATGTTGAGAATAAGGTTTACTGATATCAGGAAAAGGGATACAGCGAGCAACACAGTGATGTGAGCACTGGCAGCATCAACTCTGAGGAGTCTCTCTGGCCTTGGGTATATATGAAGTTGTGAGGCATGCCATGTTTAGGTTACAATCCAAATATGGTGACAGGTTTGTTTGTTCAGGAGCGCCATTTGGACAATAACATAACTTTGTTTTCCTTACAAACAGTTGTCTTTCACTCTTATGTTATCTTTAGCAAGCGTCTGTCTGTCTCAGGGTCATATTAGGGGCAGAGAGAACATAAATATGTTTGCATCCTCAATTTAGGAGAAACCTGGGTCAAGGGTGACATTCTGTAGAGTAATTTGGGGTGACTTGGTACCTACACTTGATTTACGGTGACTGCAATTGGCAGACACACCGGCGTTTAGAATGTCATAAACTAGAACCACCTCAGTCAGAGAAAGTGAGTAATTTTTCCTTCCCAGAATGCCCTGTAGTGAGCCACTAGATGGTCACATGACAGTCCTTTAGCTTCAGTCCTTTAGAAGTGACAGAACAACATGGCGGCTCGGCCGCAAACTTTCTCTTTTATTAGACAAACAGTTTAGCAAAAAGCATTTCTGAAAGCATTTGAGAAATAAGCTGCTGAATCTGTCCTTGTTTTAGTTCCACAGCAGCTAATTTATACTTTTAACGAATATTTCGCGATGCGTTGGACTTCTGCTGCCCGCATTGAATTTGCATAAAGTAGAAGTCAAGTTTACTTTAGGCAGATGAACTCCGGGGAGACGCACCAGATCGCAGCTGAAAATGCGCTGCAACGCAACCAGCATGCAATCCGGTGTGTTTCACATAGACAATGAATGGGATGCAAGAAACTGATGATTTTGGCAGAACCAAGCAGGCTGGAAGAAGAAGCCAGGTACCAAAAACTGCAGCTCCTCAAATGGCTGATTGAGGCTGGCTGCAAAAACGAGTCAACCCCATTGGCCTTCATGTTAAAATGACCAACTTTACAGCAGATCTAAGCATGTTTAATGTGCTGCAGAATGTATCTTACATGCGACTACATTCACAGAGCATGTACAGCTAAACAATACGATGAGCTGAGTCATTTTGCAATTGTTGTGTCTACAGTTTTTGGATCCATCAAAGCGCTGAGAAACCTTCAGTCTTTCTGCAGGGTTTTGTAACATGCATAAGTTGACATTAGACAACAGTTAAGTTGTCTCTGTTTGTTGTAACTCTGTTAAGGATACGGTTACTAAGCAACCGCCAGCTGATACTGTCAAATAAATGTGGACAGGGTGACCGAGACACGAGACATCGAGAAGTGGAAACCCTGAAAGCAGTCCAAGCAGCTTCAGTAATAAGCAACTAGATTTCTCTTTCAGGATCTTTAAGATGTTTCATCTCTTCATCCAAGAGGCTTCTTCAGTTCCAAATTAGAACTGAAAATTAGAAGTCAACTGCTTTTTACTGGAGTCATGACTGAGAATCTACACAGACACAAACTAGTAATTTCTTGTTTACTGGTAAGATTTTTTTTAAAAACAGACACTTTATAACTCATTTCTGTGCAAAAGTTCTGCACACACAACTTGCTTTAAAAATATCAATATCAGACTGATCTTTTTATGTCTTTACATTTGCACCATGGACCTCCACAGCATTTACTCACCACTTTCACTGATTACAATGAAAGTAAAGTGTTACAGTAGCTTCTCTGCATGCAGTGTGACCACAGCTTCTGGGTGACGTCACCCAGAGGTCTATCTTTATCTATGGTTTGTCGCCAAACCAAATTACACTACAGCGAAGAAAGAGCAGCTGTAAAACTGTGAATCATTTTTTATGAATATTGCATACCCTCCTCTCTTTTTACTATCAGAACGTAATTTGGTGAGTTTACAAGAGCTCTATGATTGTTTTATTTTCTCCTGTTTCCAGCAAGCTTGAACTCAAATGGAGGAAAAAAGTATAAAATTCTAGTGGCATTGAATTTTGTGGTGTCGACTGGTGAAGTCGGTCAGAAGACGCAAGATGTGAGTTAATTTTGCATTAAAGGTAAATACATTTGTTGAGTAGCTTGTAAGTGATTGATCTTGAGTAATTTGCTTTTATTGTAATTTATATAGAGAATTAATGCCCTGGTCCTTTTCTTCTTTATTGTTTTAAATGTATCAATGCATGGCTGTTTGAATTCCTGTTTTTTAGTTGTTTTTTTAATTGCACAGAATAACATTAGCTTATGTTACTATCCAGTCAATTTAATTGTGTAATGACTGTGAAAACCGAAACAGAAAAGTAAAATTAATTTTCCTCTGTTCCAATCATTATATGTAATAGTGAATTTGTTTTTAAGGATTTGATAGCATGTTGTTGAAAATCATACGTGTGTTTTTATGTTGTTAACACAAGGGAATCTACAACTGTGTCCCTTTGTTTTGAAAGAAAAGGGTGATTTCTGCTGTTTGCCTGAATCTTTCTGGTAAAAATTTAATTCTGTTTTTTTTTTTGTTTGTTTTTTTTAAATTGTCTCTCTTTTGACGTAGGATTTAGGATGACTTAGTTGGACAGACAGGGCACCTACAAGGACAACACTTTCATCTATTCAAATTAAAAGCACAACACAGTAAAATGTACAAAAAGTGAGATGATCTGAATGTTTTCTGAATCTACTGGAAATCAAGGAAAGCCAAAAGCTCACATATGTAACTGATGCAGCAGTAAATGGTGTCAGAGCAGTTTACTGTCATTTCCAACAATGAGCCCAATCGAGGTACAGACTTTAAAAATGTACCACCTCAGAAAATGAGGAGCTTCAAGGCAACAACATGTCCCTCTTGAGCTTGAGTATTCCAAGACCTCTAAGGTGGTGCATTGTTACGCTTTTAGATATTTCAGCCCACCTGAGTGTTTCTGACTCATCCTGCGGCTTTAAAATCTGTAAAATATGTCGAGAACGTGGGCCTGCACTCGAATGCAGCTCTGAAGGGGACAAACAGACGGTGTGAATACAGTTTCTCTGTTAAGAAGCAGGTCAGCTCTTACCCTGTTAGTCAAACGTTTGGGGTTACATTATTTTCCATGAAAACCTGTGGATTTATTCACCAAATGAGTTGTAAAATGAATAGGAAGTAGCTAGCTAAAGAGCGATTTTTACATGTAATAATTTTGTCCTTCAAACTTTGCTGTTGTCAGAGAATCATTCACAACGTGGCCCACTCCATTGAAGATGGAATAAAGGCTGACTACTTTATTTAGAAATATTTTTTTGCATAGTTCTGGGCTGTGCTTTGGGCCGTTGTCCTGCTGAATAAGGAAAGGTGCACCTAAACCTTCACATAACGTCCATTTTCCCATCCTTTCCCTTTACTGGCCGCCTCTGGTGGGGCTGTTGCTTTGCAGCATCCTAGAGTCATCTCTTCACTGTTGACACTGGTGTTTGGTGGGAATCATTTAATGAAGCTGCCAGTGGAGGACCTGTGAGGCCTCTGTTTGTCAAACAGAGACTCTGATGTGCTTGTCTTCTTGCTTGGATGTGCACCGGTACCTCCCACTTCTCTTTCTGCTCTGCTTTGAGCCAGTTTACGCTTTTCTGTGAGGCGAGTAGTGCACGCTTCTGTATGCAGTCCTCAGTTTTTTTGGTAACTTCCACACATAGAACAGCCTCCATCATTAATTCTCAGATGTTTTAGTTCTTTTTTTGTGCCCATTTGGAGACTATAATCAAACCCACAAAGACTGATGCTCCAGACACTCAATTAGCCACATTTACCGCCTCCTTTTTAAAGATCAGTTAGCCTTTAAACATGATAAAACTGCATAAGGCAACACAATGTGCCACTGGAGCACAGAAGGGATGGTTGCTGTTGCTGTTGCTGTATGCTTACATATATGTTCCATTAGCCCTTTTTGACTCCTGTCACGTTATTACTTGCCGTGAGCAAATTTTCCCACCACAATATGAATCTCTGTGGAAACAGCTGGAAGTAGAGCGAGTTTAAAAACATCTTCCCTGCAGTGAGACGCAGTTAAAATGCCATGAATCATAAAAAGGAGAAATGAAAGTTGATTTTCTTCATTTATTTAGACTTTACTTAGACACACTGAAAAACCTGGGATCAACACTGGCTGTATGTACGATAAATGTTTTCCAACAAACAATTTTAATTTGTTTCCATGGTTATTGCACATACGAGGTCCCATATGGTCTAACGGTCAGGATTCCTGGTTTTCACCCAGGTGGCCTGGGTTCAACTCCCGGTGTGGGAAAGTTGCTAGTGTGTTTAAGACAGTGGTTGGGAGTTCAAGACTAAGCTGCTGCTGTGGGCCCTGGAGCAAGGCCTTGTAACCCTGTCAATCCAGCCACCTGCTTCCTGTTCTCTTATGTTCCAGTCTATGACCAATGAGGATCTGTCCCAGTGTCCCACTTCCCCTATCACAGTGCAGTATTTGTTGCTTAATGTTCCGATTGCGGATTCAGACTTTTGGTTAACCAGTAGTAGATCCGGATTCCTCTCCCAACCCTCCCCCCTCCGTGACAACAGAGAACCCAAGTTGTCAAGACTGAAGGTTGTCGTACTTTGTGCCATGACAATAAAGCTGAATCTTATCTCTTTCTGGCTCTCGGCACGGCATCAGAACCTTTGTCATTGGTCACGGCTGTCAGTCGGTATTTTTGATGTTTTTTAAATGCCAAAGGTTAACTTTCCTGACAGGACAGCATGTCACAGATGAGAAGGTCTGAGCAGTCTGTGTTTTTACAGTTTCTGGCTCTGATAAATAAGGTAGATTTAGCCATTTTTGAAAAGAAAACTTGCCTTTCAAACCCACTAGCAGCTTTTTTGGGTTCAGAGGGTTCAACATTCTTTAAAAACCAATTCAGATTAGCATTTTTAATCAGTTCAGCGTTATTTTAATTGACAATAGGTGTGCTTTTTTTTTTTGTAAATAGAAAGTGTCCCTGAACTTTTGAGTGGCTATGAACCAAAGCTTGACTGTGACGGATGAGAGACGTTCAGGTTTATTATTGAATTTTGAGTCAAGGTTTGAATCTGCGTCAGTCATTCTGCAAAAACTCATAAAAATCATAGAATAAAGTGGGTAAAATATAAGTTATACTGACTAGTATCTTTTTTTTTTGTTTGTGCAGATTCCAAATGTAAACAAAGGGCATTTAAATGTGCAGTTTTTAAGCATGCACAGATGTGAGTGTTATATCATAACTTCCATATATTGACTGAACACAAACCACTTCTTTTTGTTTTTCTTTTCAGCTGGCTTGACTTTGCATTCCTGGTTAGATATCAAACCGCATTTCGGTGTAAGCGCCTGTACTGTACAATGACAATAGTTGGCCCAAACCTCTAATCTAATCTTTAGGTTTATTAAGTCACAGGCAAATTGATTAGATTTCCCCTGACCTTGTATACAACCACAGCAACTTCAATATCAGGTTCTCGTGCTCTGTGAACAATCAGTAATGCTCAGTAATCACATTATATAGATTAATGCATGCAACAAAACTTGTTTTTAACATTCGTTTTAGCAGGAAGTCCCATTCAGATGAAAAATGTTGTTTACAAGAAGTCACACGTTAAAATGCAACAAATGAAATCCGTAATAAAACAAATATATTATACATGAATTCTGCCACAAAATAATGAGGGTAAGATTGGAAGCAAAAGTCTGAACATGTCGGAGCATGTTCTCTGTGAAACATGACCTAATGATAACATAATGCACATGTCCTTTGTGAAGTGTGACCTAACAATGGAATATGATATCTTGGTGAAAAGATGAAAGATCTGACCAATGGATTTAGAAAAGTATAATGGTCACTCAAATCATGCACTCTATAGGGGTGGAAAAATGACCAACTCTCACAGTATAGAAAACAGCACACTATTCAGTATCTTCAGTTTTTCTTGTAGGCGTTAATCACTCTTCATAACTACTCCTGGTTTTGTTGTTGACAATAAATCCTACTGCCCTTGAATGTTCACTTCTCCTGGTGATTTTTCTGAAGATCCTTAACGTTTGAACACGGTCAAGTCTTAGACTCTGGTCCTTGATTTGGGACTTAGTCTCCACTTCATCGCCTATTTCTCTGTTCACAGTCTTTATGCAAAGCTAAGCTAACTAACATCATATAGCTTCATGTTTACCTGACAGACATAAAAGTAGAATCAGTCATTCCAAGTCCAAACTGTTTGCCACAACAAAAATAAGCAGATTCACAAAAATGTTACGAAATATGAAATGAAAAGTCAGAGTAACACTGAGAAGGCCCAGCTCTAGTAATAAAGCTTCTAATCTAGTTTTTCCAGTACATACAGAGTTTTCTTTGCATTATGTTCCTTGACTGTTAATGGGAGGTCATGACTGAATTCAACAATGCTGACCCCAATCAGACTCATAGGCTGACTTGGTTTGCTTGTTATCTTGAAGCTCGCACAACTCCTGACCCAGTTCGCCTCAGTTGTCTCTCTGCCGTCCTGTTCACTGAGCCATTTAGAGAGACAAGCATCATTGGGCGTAAATTCATCTCACCAGTCGACAGTCCCATCACTGGCTGTTTCCCATGAAGACTCCAAAACTACAGACGGAGCAGGCCGACTTTATAAACCGAAGCTTTCAGCTAACATTTACCCAGCCGTGGTGTTCCCACCCTGCTTGCCAGTTTTTTTGCACGGCTTCATTTATTAAATTTAGGTGGGAGGAGATGCAAGCTGAGGTGCTTCACTGCTGGCACTGAGAGAAATCCTGAGTGACACGCGGCATGATGAGAGGAAGGAAGAATGTGGGACATGAGGGATGAGAGAGACAGCGAGAGAGAGATTACAGCGGAGAGGAGGGGAGGAAGAGCAGGAGGTGGAACGAGAAAGTTTACACACACCATCTGTGCATCAAAGGCGTGGCTGTGCTGGCTCGCATTCACCATCCACTTCTGTGTGATTGTTTTTGAACGAGAGATCTCTTGAATATAGATGGTCTCATTTTCCCTTTCCTGTCTAGTGAACTCTCCCGCCTTTTTTAAATTTTATTTCAGCTTTAATCTAACAGCATCTGCACATGACTGAACAAGCCGGCTTTGTCGTTTTGTTGTTGAACCCTGCTGTGTGCAAAGAAAAATTCTGCTTCTGAGCAAAGACTAGTAATTATCTGCTGTATGGATGCGGGTGGCTCAATGGCGTTCAATGAAATTAAAAGTTTTCTCCTGCCACCCATCAAGATTTCCATGCACGTCTCTTGTGTCAGAAGAGCCAATTAAATGACTGGGAATATTCCAGTTTAACCAGTCGATAGCCTGTTTTAGCTTGCAAGACAAAACGCTTCCTTATGCAACACATAAAAAGGCAGATGAACTAAATTTTGCTTGTAAACATCACACAATAAGCAGATGTACTTCGGGGGATTAAGAGACAGTGTGATTACTTGTGATGCTTCTTCTGCTTCCCAACAGTTTCATCACACAGAGGAGCTGAAGCTTTACAATCTGACAGAGTGCGAGTATCACAGCAACTCAGCCTCACGCCTACTAGGTTTCTAGGTTATAGACTTCAAATCAAATCTACTCAAAGCCTTTGAGACTTCCAGGGGGAAGTCAGTTTTATTGAGAGTGTTTGATTGGACCTGGTCTCACTTGGATTGCCCCTCTGAAAATAACATACATAAATTCCTGAGTGGCTGCGATCCAGCCAGACACCTCCACATGTCTGGGTAGCGAACAGACTGCTATTAGGGAAGAAAAAGCCCCAAGTGGCTCATTTCCCTCCTGTCTCTAACATCTTTTATCGTCTGCTTCCGGACCCAAAGCCCTCTCTCTGCAACTGTTTTTCCCCAGCACTTTTGCTGTAAAAACCAGCCCATCAGCAGTGCTCTCTGGTGCATAATTGGTGCCATTAGCACGAAACATCGCACACTCTCAGACGCTGTGGCTAGACGGCAGCAATAGCGCCGTACCCTGCTCTCTTCCTCTCCCTTTCTCTTTATCCCCACCAACTGTTTCACACTCACAGGGCTCACAGCCATCACATTTGTAGGAGTAATGGGCCTGGCAAATTACAGCAGATCGGGCCTCAGCAGGCTCAGCCCGGCAGTCGCCAGGGAGCACCAAGCAGACGTGCGGATTCTACTGAACATGGCCTCCTGATCGGACGGAAAGAGCTGAACTGGGAGGGATGGCTGGGCTGGGGCTAGAGGCGGCGGGGCTGAGGGATCATGCTGACATCCACCAGCTGTGGTTTTGATTGTTGCATCGGTGAGAGAGGTGGATCAGTGTGTGTGCAGCAGAGAAAACTTTAGATAATCTTCAGATTGGAAGTCTGGTCACACTTCTCCGTGTGTTCTATAGAAGAAGAGGAACGAGCCCAAGTGAACACAAGAGACTAGAGTAGCGACTTGTCTAAACACAATTTCCTGGCTGATTTCACTGATTATTTTTCTAACTTTAGTTTCTCGACGGCTCGATTTTGCTTAAACTCGAACACACAGGCAGCAGAGACGGAGACAGACTCGAACACACCCTCCCACACACACAGATGGTCTGAGCGATGCTTCGGCAATTAAGTTGAACCATTTTAGGTCTCTCACTGTAGCAAGCCCAATGGAAAGCCTACTGCTGGATTTTGCTGTTCTCTGAGGCGTGTTGAAGCCTCGGCTCTCCATCAGGCCTCCTGGGGCCTCTCTGTGTGACCGAACCTTTTCTTAATTACACCTGAGAGCACCGAACAGCTGCTTCTCTTCCACATCTGTTTCTCCATCAGTCAACCCCGCGTATGTAAAGCACAACCGGCAAATATGGAAGACCTTCTTCCCCTTACGCAGCCCTTCCTTTTCATTTCACTCGTCAACAAACTCACCAGACGCTGCTTTTCTCTTCTGCCAGCCGTCGTTGCTCACCTTGTCCTGGGAGTGTTCATAATCACAAATGACGTTAAAATGTTTTTTTTAAGAGGATATTTCGGGCAGAAGGTCCAAATTCCTCCTCTAAGTCATTGCTATCGTGGCTCATTCATAGCTCGACTCTCCAAATATGACACTTTTCTTAAGATTGGCTGATTTTTTTAAGCCCATGTATTTTTAACACTTTGGATGCATTTTTAATAGAAATGTTTCATCCGAGGGCTGTAAAAGTGCAGTCTAGGAGACAATGCTAGCAAAAAGCACAGAGAGTAACTCAAGAAAAGGCAAGGTTTCTGAATAACTTGTCATTTTTTCTTATTTTTATGGAAATAAAAGAGAAGAGCAGATAATATCACATGCAGGTTAACAAGTGTTTTAGGATTTTGTGCACTAACTTACACATCTTTTCCCTGCAGCTACAGTATCAGATATTGGCCAGGCATCAAATTAGGAACAAAAGAACAAATGTTTCCTAAAAGAAAGCATATTTCTTCTTTGGATGTATCGGCACTGCGGTGGAACATAAATATTTATCAAGGCTCAAAAAGGTTATGTGTGTGGGAGTGATAGAATCTGGCAGCTGAAAGTTTTACTGAAACACATCTCCAGATTGTTTAACAAGATGCAGAACTTTATGAGCTAAATGGTCTTTGCATCACAGAATATTGCTAAAAATGCTTTTTTTTTGAATGATTGTGCAAAAGTTTTAAGCAGAGCGAACATGAAAAGTAATAAAAGGATATTCATGAAGCAGGATGCGGCACTGAAAACGACACACACAAGACAAACAGTGTTGAGTCTCAGCCGGAGCATTTCGCCACTGCTCACGGTGACACAATTTCAACACATTACTTCAGTATTTTATGCCAGTTTGAAAAGTGTTGATGTGATTTTCTCGCCTGCACAATTCACTTTAGGGGCGCTGCATCTCAGAGGGTAAAATTCAGAAAAACATTATTTTATAACTATACAGTAAAAATAACAATCCTCTTCCTGTTTCAGTCACATAAATATTGCAGCTTGTTGCAGCCTCACTGGTTGTAATTTCAGATGTAATATAAGATGTAATTTTAGGAATACAGTAGAATCAATTCTACGTTCCCAAGCTTTATATAACACATAATGGGAACTTGGAAAACATAATGCCCAGCTCTGCATTTGATATACGTTTGCTATGACATGCAATTGGAGCTTTTTTTCTGTTCCCCAACACTGGTTAACAGGCCAATCCATGTGTGAAAATGATGTCTCATGTTCCCTGATCCACTCGTTCTCAATGTGAGCCCCATGAATCCTGGCATCGTCATCTTGGAACATGTCCATGTCATCAGGGAAGAATAACTCCATTGATAGAAAGACCTGGTCAATCAGTATATTCAGGTAGTCAGCTGACCTCATTCTTTGGGAACATAACATTGCTGAACCTGACCAACCCCAGATCATAACCCCAACCCCCACAGGCTTGTAGGCACTAGACATGTTGAGTGCATCACTTCATCTGTCTCTCTTCTTACCCTGATGCCCCCAACACTTTAGAACACACTAAATCTGGACTCATCAGACCACATTTGTTCCTCTAAGACAGTGGTTCTTAACCTGGGTTCGATCGAACCCTAGGGGTTCGGTGAGTCAGTCTCAGGGGTTCGACAGCTGACTCATATGATCCGTGATGACACGCCCTGCTTGGCCATCACTGGCTGCAGGTGATCACGCTACATTGCTTGGTCAATCTGTGCTGCAGGGAATTTGGTGCGCTCAGTAATCGACTTGTGACTGTCGTGATGGTACGTTGTGTGATTTCTTTCTTAATATTTTAATCCATACTAACTATGTTGAGCAAAAAAAGAAAGTGGTCGGACGAATATGTACAACATGGATTCACATGTATAACGGAACGTGATGGGAGTCAGCATCCTATCTGCATGATTTGCAATGCCAAGTTAAGCAATTCTAGTCTAGCACTGGCAAAACTAAAGGAACACTTCCTTGAGCTGCATGGAGATGGGGAATACAAGAACACAAGTGATGTTAATGCACGGTTCATTTTGTGCACCAGTAAAACATATAACTATGTCTTGAATTTGAAAAAAATCATATTTTATTCTTCAATAAAGAAGGGTTCGGTGAATGCGCATATGAAAGTGGTGGGGTTCAGTACCTCCAAGGTTAAGAACCACTGCTCGAAGATGATGGTTCACCACTATCCTTCAGGTTTTAATCATGCGTTGGACGGTTCTTAACCTGATTCTAGTAGTTTCAGAAATTTCCTTAGTTTTCTTTGCTTGATGTGGGCCAATAATTTGACCATTCTGAGACAGATAACGTCCTCGCCACGACCACAGGATGTCTTCCCACACGGTTGTTTAAG
Source organism: Amphiprion ocellaris (assembly GCF_022539595.1). NCBI lineage: Eukaryota > Metazoa > Chordata > Actinopteri > Pomacentridae > Amphiprion > Amphiprion ocellaris. The sequence goes on from NC_072768.1 coordinate 7,921,291, forward strand.
AAATGAGAGGCTCCTCACTGCATCAGCTAGGGTTAAATAAGTTGTTGCAGCTGAAATGTATTCATCAAAGGAAGGTTCTTACCTATTTGCTTATTCAAATCCAAGTGGCAACTTTTTTTTTGGCCAGGCAGTGTATAATTCCACTCCAATAACTTCAAGAGAGTGGAGACATAGATAAGCTCCCCCTGCTGGTAGAGGTCATAAGGTCTATTTTGTAATAGTACATGCAGAATTAAGGTTTCATGATCTCTTTTGCCAAATTTTAAGAACATTTCAAAAGTTTTGTATACATGCTTTTTCACTTTTCTTGAAGAAAGTTAGATTAAAAGATGTATACCACACTCAGGTTATTTTAAGCGTAGTGTAAAGACAGCAAAATGATGGAGCAGCCAACCTGGTCACTAATATATATGCAATATCTCATTTCTCTGAGTCATACATAAGCTTCCATGTAAAATCTATTATCTCCATATTTACTGTAAAAACATCAGGGTATTATCGATTTTCTCTTCTAATTAAAAGTAAAGCAAATTAGTGTTGCCTTACTTTAAAAACAAGACAGTAAAAAAAACGAGAGATTTCCAAATTGTTGATGGAATTACTGTGAGATAATGGTTTCTTTCGGGTACAGAAAAAGTTTATTCTGAGATGATTATTGCTTCGGATATAGAGATTTATTGACTGCACATAAGCTAAAAAAAAAAGATTTTATAATCCCTCCCCACTTCACAACACAGACAAGATTCATTGTTCAAGATTCAATTAATGGGAAACTCCTGAATAAAAGTGATGACAGACAGCAGCTCATTCACTTTGCATGCAGCGGCTTCCTGTAGTGACGCTGGAATCCATTCATAAATCTAAGAATGTCTTACTCATTCAAAAAAAGAATAAAAAGTCTTTATATTTTGTCACTTTTCTATTGATATCATGGGTGAGGTTCACACATGTAGAAAAGGTGTGATAATAGCGAGAGTGATTCATTCATTATGGATGCTTGTTGTTAAGTGTGTGTCGGGTTGTAAGAGGAGACCTGGACCCAGCGTTTCTGACAGCTTGATGGAGGGCAGAAGGTTTCAGTGGTCTTCCAGTGGGACTTCTCACTCTGCAAGCTGCTGCATGTTAACTCTCAACATGTCACTGATTATGTGCATAATTAAGGTCTAGTCTGAATACTAGCATGAGACCAGCATTTGCTCTCTAATTCTGGAATTTCCTGTAACTGATGATATGATGATACGATGATGATAACAAGCCAGTTTCTGCATGCTGGTTGGAAAACACTCTAATTCATTTCAACAAAAGAACATGACATGCTGTGGCAGCAGCTCAGATTTAGTTCAAATATAAACTACACGTTCCAACTATATATTATCATGTATAATAAAATGCACACTTGAATCAATAGGAACAGAGTCAGCTACTCAATAACGAGTATAATCGCTTTATATTGTGTATCTCATTTTGTGTTTACCAAACAATAAACTGCAATATTGGATCAATACTGATGTTCAGTCTGCAGCAGTGAGCTACTAAACTTTCTACAGCACATATTGATTCAGTATTGCAGTTTAAGCTGTAGTGTTCAGTGAGATTAAACTTAATGTATATCAGAGAATTTGCTTACAAAAATATAAGATACTTAGACATCGGTCAAATTAAACATGGATATATATATATATATATATATATATATATATATATATATATATATATATATATATATATATATATATATATATATATATATATATTTTTTTTTTTTTTTTTTCCTTTGTTCTGCCGTTGATGCTACATCAACATCCTGCTGCTCTTCCTGGATGGAGAAAATCCTCCAACAACTGCTGAAAAGCTGGTGGAGCCTTCTGAGATCCTGGACCAAACCAAACAGTTCATCCAGACGACGATAACACACTCGTCTCCAGCTGCACTCTCATCCAGCCAACTCAGACAGTCTCAGTGTGCAGATGTGGATCCAGATGTGGCAGCAGCTCTGTCGGTTCACCTCGACCCCCAGAGCCTCAGTCCAGAGATGGACTTCTTCAGAGCTCTTTAGTAGCGACGTCGGACAAACTTGAATAACGGCAGCAAGCTACGACCAAACAGGACCAACGATCAGTGGTACAGCGTGACGTCAAACAAACAGATTTGTGCAAATTTGTAGTTTTCAGACTGTGATACTTGGATGGATGTAAACTTGATCTGGTGTCAGTTTTTACCGGAGCTCAAATGTGTTTTTCATCCTGAAAATTTCATGTTTTATATTCATATATTGTCCAAAATGAGATACGTATATATGTGAAGGGAAGTGAGCTCCACTGATTATCTCATTATATTGGCAATGGCTGGGATATTAGGCAGGAGGCAAACAGTGAGTTCTTGAATTTGATGTGTTAGAAGTAGGAAAAATGGGCAAAAAAATTGAAAAAATGGTAAAAATGCCAGGTTCAATTTTACAGAAGACCTACTGCAGCACAAACTCTAGTGCAGCTTGCTGTCTATGGGGCTGTAAACTGAACAGAGCGATCATGCCGACCCCTGTCCCCCAACTAAATCACCTACAGTTGGTACGTGACCATCAAAACTGGTCTGATGAATCACATTTTCCTTTACATCATGTGGACGGCCAGGTGAGTGTGCGTTCTTTATCTGTGGCCAAGATGGCAGCAAGATGAATTGCTGGAAGAAGGCATGCCAGTGTATTACCTAATATTCTGCTGGGAAACCGTGATTCCTGATATTCATGTGAAAGACACTCTGAACATGTCCCAACCACCTACCGTAACATTGTTTCAGATCACATTCACCCCTTCATTGGCAGCAAAAAAAAATAAAAAATGCTGAGGACTAGTTTAAACAACATGACAAAGAGTTCAAGGTGTTGATTCAACCTCCAAATTCCCCAGATCTTAATCTGATCAAACATGTGTGGGATGTGCTGGAAAAACGAACAAAGCCCAATTCATTGAGGCCTCATTTTGAAACTTACCAGACTTAAAAGTCTCATATGGTACTTACTACTGTCATTCTTCTGGCCACAATTAGATGGCCTCTAAGATTTCCAAGCCAGTAAGAATTTCCACGTAGGAACTGGGTGACCAGTTTGCACTAATCTGCCCCTCACTGCCCAGTGATTCCAAGATGAGCCTTTCAGAATAAGCAACTGTCTCGCAGGTTTATTTACTGTCTAGAGCCGCTTCTGCTAACTCCAAAATGTCTCAGCCACGAGCAAACACACCAAATGTGAACAAAACAGTCTTCATGCACTCCAAGCATCTGAAGAACTGAACACCCAGTGGGTTACTTTTTTAAAAAGAAGTTCTTTTTGTTAGCAGATTGTGCAGCGTATGTGGCTGATGCTAACACTAGCTTTGATCATAATGTACAGGTCAGAGCTCTGTGGAAACTTTAAGAAAGATTTCAAACCAACATACAAGCTCTGGGTCCAGGTTGCTGTGTTCTCATGTTATCATTTGTACTTCAGTGCAACCTAAGCTCATCATTGTTTACATCTGTTTACTTCTCTCCTGCTCTCTGTGCTCAAATATTGTAAATTTTAATACATTCCCAATACAGCTGTTTTCATTTGCATACTTTTCTGAGTGTCAGAAAGTGAAATGAAGCCCATTAAGACTACATGTTAACCAGCAGTCACTTCACTGCCATTTCCAAGCTGCTGCTCTGCTCTGCTCTGCTATAACAGATTTCATTACCATGATACAGATTTACAGATTTTATAACCATACAGATTTTATAATACAGATTTTATAACCATGATATAGTCCGATAAGCTCACCATACACAGAAATTAAAGAAAACATCTGTGCTAGGAATTTGGTGAGAGACAAGGAAGCAACAGAAAATCCCAGTCTCACATACTCACATCTGTATTAGCTGCTGTTCTCAAATCAGTTGCTCCGTGGTGTTAATGACAGATGCAGAGAGAGTCTTCTTCCTGAAGGGGGCGTAGACAGCAGCAGCTCAGCTACATTTATAACTACAGGCACTGAAATAGGAGTTATACAGTCAGGTTAAAATGAACCATCTTTCCATTATTTTTAGCTAAAAAAAAATTGGAAAAACACATTTTGAGGATAAGTGAGTGACTTTCATTTATTTGTTTAAAAATGACAGGTATTTGATTTGCTTAAGATGTAGAAAAAACCTGCACCGAGTCGTGACAGTCAGAGTCAATCATACCTCCAGGAAAACCCTCTTTGTGGCAGTTTATCCAGTTCTATGAGGTGATTTTTTTTTTTTTTAAAAATCTTGTTTAAAGTACTGGTTTTGTTTTCATGGCCTGCAGCTTTAATGTTTTCATCCACTCAATTCTTTTGTTAATCTCATTTCCAGCAGTGAATGCTTCCATAAAGAAAAAAATAAAAGCTCCTAAAGCCAGGTAAACACTACCTGTTAAGCAACAAAGACAAAGTATTTTGCTTCAAAAGAGAGAGGCATTCCCCTCAGGATTTAAAAAAGAACAGAGCTGAGCTAAAAGGAGAGTGGTTATTCATTCATCAGGAGGCCTGGGACATGACTTCAGATGAATGCAATGTTGCTGTATGTCGACTTTATAATATGATTATGTGTCAACATTGGGTTTACAGCTTTTTAACCTGCCCGAAAGTGCTAACAAAGAATAATTTACTGCAGTCAAAGATCAATTAAAAATAATTGTATTGGCTGAAAATACTGCAAAATGATCCCACTATACAGTCAGCAAGTATATGTACAAAAACACAGACAATTATGCTAAAAAACACTTTTTGATTCATTTTGCCAAGTAGTTATAGTCATTACTTGAGTTGCAGTGCAGTGAAAATGTCAGTGCTACAAGGAAACAGGGTTTTGTTGTTTGGAGTCCTTGACACTGGAGTTTCAGGTATTATCTGGCTGTTCAAGCTTTCTTGATTGGCACCAAACGTTCTGTTGACAGGAGAGTTAACTGACTGGTTTTCAGTCATCATTTAATGGCACATTACAGCCATACCGCATTTACAGCCTATCAGATAAATCCGAAACGCCTTTTTGCACTGCATAAAGGGCAGAAAAGAAGCGGTTTACATTTCTTTTTTTCTTTTTTTTAAAGACTTGAGGCATTTTGATATTTTCGGATTTGAAGTGAAAATAGATTTTTGAAATAGCGTTTGATCTGATTCAACTGTTTGAACCCATTATTGCCTAAGAAGAATAAACAAAACATCAAGAGGCACAACCGGTTCATCATAACCAACTGACAAAATAGTCAAAACAGTTACAGAGATAATTTATGACTGATTTTGCAGCACAGTTAATGTCAAGTGGATATAAAATGCCTTGGAGCTATTTTACAACAGATGTTAAGCGTTATCATTATGAGTTAATCTCTCGGTACAACCAGGATCCACATCCATTCGTATGTCCGTGCTCTTATGTACTCCAGAATGAGAAGCTGCATCTCCTTGCCCTGGTGGAGCCTTTGCTCTCTTCTTCACTACAATCACTGCAACTATCACTCCAACCAGCAGCAGCGCCACCAGTCCTCCCCCAACAGCAAACGCAATGACGGTAGGGGCTTCCACTGGCTGAGCTGTGGTGTGAATCTCCGGTGGAAAGGTCGCAAAATTAAAATCTCTGCCATTGTTTTTGACTAAAATGATCAAAATGGTCTCCTGTTTAGAGATGCAAGTCTCTGCGTCATGCCAGAATTCGCCAGTATCTTCCTCATCATCATAATCTCCTTTATAATCATCATTATCCTTCAGGAACGGTTGGCCTTTTAAAACAACACACCAGTATTTCCCTCCGTCGTTCATCACCAGGTCAGAGATCATCAGTGAGGAGCCAGTCTCAGACAGAGTTAATCTGCCTCTCAGGTCCTTTGGGATGTGGACAGTTTCATCCTGTGAGTCATGGATGAGTTCATGCTGCCCTGATGGTTCACTGCGGTACCACTGCACTATTTGGAAATCATCATGGTCAAAGCTGCACTCCAGCAGGACGTCTCCACCGTTAAACACGACTCTTTCATGGGATTCCTTTTTGGGGCAAAGAACCAACGAGTAGTACAACTCAGTCAAAGTAGAGGCACATGAATAGTCACCGCTGTGTTCCTCAGAGACATCAGGAATAACCAGGGAGAAGTCTTCTGTTTCATCACCAGCTGATATGTACATCTTCTTGTCGCTCACGCTGCTGTCATTGATTATCCCCAGCGGTGTGTCCCATTGCTGTTCATTACCTTCAGCTGGACAGCTGAGAACCACTCTGTCCCCTTGTGAGGCGAAAATCTCCACAACGCTTCCAATGTGGTCTGTAGGAGACATGCTTTGGAAACTGAGACAATTTGTACCTTTGATCACAAGACAATGGAAGTGCTGGTTAATCTTAAATAGGCTGTTATGGAGCACGAGGAGTGCCCCATTGTCTCTGACCTCCACAACACCCTGCAGCTCCTTCACCAGAGGCTCCAGTGAAACACTGCTATCCAGGAAGAGGGTGAGCCTATAAGATGGATGCGTTTCATGGTACCAGCGCACAGAGGTTCCCTCCAGACCAATGGAAGTGCTGTTGCACAACATCTCAGTTCGTCCATCTTCCTTGTTCTCAATTATCTCTTCTGATTCTCGCTCCTCATTGCACACAGAGAGCTGATATGTGTGATGGTTGACTAGTATTTGATTCCGCCAGCACTCCTTCCTATAAATCCCAGAGTCCAAATGTGTGAGATGAGTGATCTGCAGGCCGAGTAGGCTGCCGGTTCTGCTGATGTGAATGCGCCCCCGTAGGTCTGCAGGAGGTGTGTGGGGCAGGTTATTGTCCGAAGAGTTGCCAAGCAGCTGGTCACCGGCTGGAGAAGATCGATAAACAACAATGTAATCCACTCCGAAACAATACCCTATCTCAATGACGCTGCCCTTTGGCCTGAGCACCAGATCTGCCTCCTCACTGCGGACCTGGTGGAGGAGGAAGAAAAGCAGAAACTCTCTAAACCTGATGCAGGTCATGCTGTGTGTCTGTTCCAGGCCACTCTGGGAAGTGTTCTTACACTAAGCCTGTTTCAATATAGCCACCTTAGTTTGTAAACTTAGTTCCGCCTCCAGCTTTAATCAGTTTCCTCCTCTTCCACATTCTTCCACAGACACTCTCAGCCCCAGAGTGACAGCAAATGAACACACACACACACACACACACACACACACACACACACACACACACACACACACACACACACACACACACACACACACACACACACACACACACACTACACACTGTCATGCAAATACACACGACATGTTACTGTATGAGTGAAAGGAGCAGGTGGAAAGGCGTTAGAGTAATTAAAGTCATTCATTTATTCGTGACAAGCCTGAAACAACCAATAAGGCTGAACAAAAGCCAAGAGACGGAGCTAAAGTTATGGTCCTGGTTGCAGATAAACAGTGTCGATTGTAGTTGGACAGGTTTTCACTCTGCTGTGGGTGTGGTGAGACACCATTCGTGTTATTTGAAACTGTCCTTTTGTGGGCATTCCGTGCGAGCAGGCTTGATCGCACATCTGCAAATGCATGAAGCTCATGTTTTCTGTACCATCATGCTGTTATTGAGTGAGCGAATTAGTCTAAACTGAATCTGCATGCATCAGGTAAGCAGCAGGTAATGTTTCTGTTGCCTGGCAGCTCTCGGTTTACACCAGTTTTTGTTGCTGTGAGGCAAAACGAAACCATAAGTCGTTGCTTTTAGTCGGCTTTATCAGTGTCAGAAGGCCAATAAAGGAAAATGTGAAGGGCTAAATAAATCATGATAAAACATGAAAATAAATAGAAACATGTGCTTCTACCAGTGGCCTCAACCAAATGTTATTCATATTGTTCATATTAGGTTCTTACATAAGAAATGCATGATTTCTTTTTTGATGGGACAACACAGAAGGGGAATGTTAAATCTGGTAAAACTAAACAGCCCTGTTTGTTACATAATTAGATACAGAGCTTGGCCACGCTTCTGTCCACTGTATTGATATGTTAGCGCTAATCAAAGGCTGACTTTGATCTGCTATATATCAACTGAGCACGGCTGTGATTTACTTATCTTATTACTCGACTCCTTTGCTCTGTCAATGCTGCTTTTCAGCTGATGAATAAGTGCAACTGTACTAATCCAAAAATCAATACTTCTCTCTCGGTTGTTGCATTCCAGCTTAAATACCCGCCTCTGCATCGCACAGCCTGGAGATCACAACAGCAAAAACACAAGGTTGAACCTGTGGTATACAACGAGAAGCAGACTTCCTCTTTCACACTGCAGATGAAATTAACAATGACCGGTCATGTCTTTGTCATTCAAGTCTGCTTTTACTCTCTTTCTACATCTTTCTCTCAGCTTTTCATGCTGTAGATGTGAGATTTTGCTCTAATATGTAGGCAACAGACAACAAGTGAACAGGCAAGAAGAAACAGCCACCCAAGTTAGATTAAGGTCAGTAAAACTGACCCTCCAGTGAGATGATGGAGCTGTAAAAGTTGCCACCATCCAAGACAAAACTGTTGTTCACTTTGTCTCTTGTTGTTGCTGTTGGTTGGTTACAGTTGCCTGTTTAATCCAGAGTGATGCGTGTTAATAAACACAACAAACTCATAGTAGGGTATGTCGCAATATGCTCCGACACTCTTGTCAGAACAGCTCAACAGGACCCCACAGACTCTGTCTCATTGTTTCAGCCTGTCCATTTTGACTTGCACTCCCTGTTTACGTATTAAATTCCTCATTCCTGCAGAAATATGACAAGCATTGTAGCAAGCAGGGCTGGATGCTGATTACATTGCTCGAGCCGTGAATAAAAGGCACAGAAACAGTTAACAGGTTGACTGGAAATGGAAGAAGAGTGAATGACACTGTTTACACTGCAGGCTCACATGTTGTTTTGATTCCTCTCCAAAGAAAGTTATTTCCCATGACACTCGTGCAACTCAGTGGAGATGTTTTAAAAATCAAATCTATATCTCTCTTTTCTGTGTGTGTGCTCTGTTGGAGAGGCACAAACACTGCTGGCAGACTTTTCAGTGCACTCTGATGGCTGGCTCACTCCCGCCAACATATCAGACATTAAAAAAAGCTCCAACCTGTTTTCCTTTGAGGCATATCATCTGTTTACTAGAACATAAACTATAATGAACCCAGATACTCACTCAGCTGCAGCAGCTCCCGTGCTGCTGAGGGAACAGCTTGCAGAGCTGGTGATCAAGCATCATGATTAAGCACCAACTGCGAGAAAACTCTGTGTGTTCAGTCCAATTCAGCCCAGTGCTGATTACGCTCATCAGGGTCCCGTATGCTGCAGGGTTTGGAGATGCACCAACTGCTGTTGGAGATACAGATTTTTGCCAAAATTATTTAATTGCTGGACATATGGGCTGCCATAAAGAAGCAGAGCTTTTGAGAAGATGAGACAAATGGGGACAATAGGAATATAAAATCAAATATTTGCTCTCTACATCGCCTTTTTATGATTCTGAATGTAAATTAGTTTTTCTGTTTCAGGGTCACATTTCAGTTTTTAGTGAGGGGCGCTTTGTTGCAGTACCTGCCGCGGCCTCTGGGTGTCGCTGTGTTTAAAAGATAAACAGACAAACTGCAGATGAAGAAATCAGTTTCATAACAAACCTTCCATCCTCATACTGCCGCTAAAGGTAACCGTAGTTGTCGTATTTTTGCTGACATTTTCTCATGTTTACACATTTTAATCCGATAAAAAGTGGCCGTTGTCATGTTAAATTACTGGGATAAATCATACAAATCCAGCAAATATAGCGCTCCTGTCTGTTTAGCTGTTAGCTAGCGAGCTAAACACCCAGCATGATTCTTCAGATTAAAATGCTGCAAAAAGCTTTTATTCTTGAATAAATGTCCTCAGTAACAACGCAAACTCTGGAAATACGTTAGGATTTATTTACTCTGCTTAATGTGTTGTGACAATAAGCTACTTTCGAGTGTGTCTGCGGTCATTGACTGTCAATTAATCAAGTTGGCTCATGCTTTTCTACTTTTCCCTCTTCAAAACATGTGCTACCACCTGTGCAGACCAACCAGCATGGTCTATTTGGGAACCTGTGCCAAGAATTTAAGGCTGAGATGAGTGGCATTAACTAAACAAGCACAAAGCAGCTGAGTCATTGCTGGAAGATTAACTTAGAGAAAGCTTTTGGAGAGCTGAGGAGCTTCTCAGGTTAGAAATAATGCAGGTAGATGTCCTCACACATTGAGGTGGTAGAAAGTACTTTGTGAAGAGCATATTTGTGTTGTTGTAGTTTGTACAAGAAGCAGTGTTTGTTCATGTTTTTGTTTAGCTGTCAATCAATCAATCTGGCTTCATTTGTATTAATCAGCTGAGTGTCAACTATTAAATTAATTACCAACTATTTTGATAATCAGTTTAAGTAGCTGTTTACAGTAAGAAGCAAAAATTGCCTAATATTCCGAACAACTAATCGAGAAAAGCAATTGACAGGTTAGTCAACAATGAAAATGATCATGTGGTAAAGCCCTAATTTATGTTGTGCTTTTCATACAAATAAAATGTTAAACAACATATTTAACTAGAACAAAAACGATAAAAAACAAATGATCAAAAACAAACAAAACAATCGCCCCCAAACTCACCGAATCCCTCATGAACAATATGTTATAAATGAAGGACTCAATAGAAACAGTGACTGTGTGGAAACACCAGAGGCAGAATAATGTAGAAAGAAAAGGAAAATAAGGCAATAGTAGAAAAATGAAGTGTTCAGAGGTGAATAAAATAGACAAAAATGTATGAATAAATAGAGAAATAAAACAATCAATGAAATCTCAGACTGAAAGGGTAGGTGTTGAGTTTGCTTTTAACAATATCAGTGTTCTCAGTGGCCCCAAGGTCCGCAATAACAAAGCAAAGCCTCAGTGTGGGTTGTTGTTCTGACACTGGGTGTAAATAAAAGACCACTACCAGAAGATCTGAGGATTGTAAAAGGTTCACAGGATAAAAGCAAATCTGACAAATAGGTAGGACCAAGACCACTTAGAGATTTATGTACCGATAAAGTGATCATAAAATAGTTTCTACAGTAGACAAGTGGACGGTATAGAGACTTTAAAATCAGTGTCATGTGTCCTCTTCTTCTCGTCTCATGTGTTTAAAGCGATTGTTGATGAGATTTCTATCTGAATGTATCCCCTGGCTCTGCATGTTAAGAATATGTTTTATTACTGCATGAAGTTTATGAGGGTAATAAAATGTCAGGATCATCAGTCCTGTCAGGTTGGGTCCTGCTCGAACCCTGGGTTCATGGAGCACTAAAAGAGTCACTACAGCCATTTGAGAAGTGTAAAAACTGGTTGCTGTGAACAACAACTGCCTGTTTAAGATGTAGTGTATAGTCTCATATCTCCTCCTCCTTCTCCTCAGGTGATAAGTTTGTGGACTTAAAGAGACTTTATTGTCATTGTTCAGAAGTACAACGAAGTTTGTCATCGGGAGCTCCGAGCCGCTGCGTCTGTGTGCGCCGCCATCTTGAAGACTTTGCATCAATGCTGCGTTTGATCGCGACATCCCTGTGCCTCCGGTGCCCACATGTCTCAGCTCTGCCTCTAAACCTCAGGCCATGTGCGACGCTCAGCTCAGCAGAGAATCAGCAAACTGTGGATGCTCTTTATGATCTCTCTGTGGACATCCAGAAGGTCCGGAAACTTAAGGGCTGGGTGCTGCACCAGAGTCCAGCCTACACTAAGGAGGTTGCCGACCTGCTGAGGAACATGGGGGCTTCGGGCCCCATCATTGCTCGTATCTTGGGAATTCATCCAGAAGCTGTCCTCTGTAATCCAAAGCACATGCAGACTCAGAGAGAGCTGTGGACGTCTGTGTGTCCAAACCAGAAAGACCTGGTTGCTATCATCGAGAAGTTTCCAGCCTCCTTCTTCACGTCCTCCAGCCACCATGACAACCAGCGGAACAACATCGCTTACTTCCAGAGCTTAAACCTCAACAAGCGAATCATCACCAAACTCATGGCCAGCGCTCCCCAGAGCTTCAGCCGGCCAGTAGAGCAGAACCAGGTGATGGTCTGCACCCTCCAGCAGGCCTACCGGGAGCTGGGAGGGGAGGAGGCCAACATGAAGATCTGGCTTCAGAAGCTGCTGAGCCAGAACCCGTTTGTTCTTCTCAAACCCCCGGAGGTGCTGAGGCAGAACCTGCTGTTCCTGCGAGACAAGGGCTTCAGCACGGCAGAGCTCCTCCGACTCCTCTCCAGTCTCAGGGGCTTCGTCACCGAGCTGAACCCAGACAGCATGCGCTCCACCCTGGCGTACTCCCAGGACACCATCGGCTGCTCTGAGGCCGAGCTGCGGGACATCATCCTCAAGTGCCCGGCTCTGCTTTACTACCCCGAGTCTATCCTGGACGAGCGCTTTAACGGCCTCCTCAGCGCCGGCGTCAGCATGTCTCAAATCACAGAGACTCCGACCGTCCTGGAACTGACCACGCAGATAGTGAACTATCGCATCCAGCGCCTGAAGGCACAGGGTTATGATGTGAGGACAGGAAGTCTGCAGGTCCTAAACGGCACCAAGAAAGACTTTGAGATGAGCTTTGGAAAACTACAACTCCGCAGAGAGAGGCCACTGTTTAACCCCGTCGCACCTTTAAAAGCAGATGACTGACAAATAGACGATTGTAAGCATGAATTTAAAGGGACACTATTATGGTTATTTTTTTTTAATATATATATATATATATATATATATATATATATATATATATATATATATATATATATATATATATATATATATATATACTTTGTATCAGATTAAAGTGTCTTAAGGTGCATTCACTTCCATCAGTGACTTTAAATCTCATAAGTTTTATTCTGTTTTGCTGGATGGATTACAAATGGTGCTCTGTGATGACGCCTTCAATTGAAAACCAAACTACCTCCTAATTCTAAAATGCAAGCGGAAAAACTAGATCTTCATTCAGTTTTTAATGGTGCTCAAACCTGGATCACACTCAGCTAAAGGTACAACACAGAGAATTTGTTTTAACTCCGTCTCTGCTGCCAAAAATCTCCAACCTTGTGGGTTGTAGACCAATCCAAATCCAATTAACAAGCTCCTTATGTGTACAGTTTTTTTTTTTTTTCATTTTTGTAATTAGGTAATGTGAATTTTATCACCAACGGCAGAGAAAGACAGAGTAGCTTTTTTCTACTTCCATAGTTCAAATCAAAGTAATCTGTGATCACACCTCAACATTCCGTTTTCATCACTTGAGTCTGTTGGTATCACACAGAAAAAGCATTGCAGTTTTATTGCAGGTATAAAAGAGATAAGGATGGATTCCCACAGTAGCATCTGAAAGTTAGACAAATGCAGTGGAATTATGATGTGTCACAATTTTTAGGGAAGACGTCGCCCCTCGTCAAATAAAAAAAAAAAGATTGCACCTTATTTACAAGTTACCTCATTACAATAACTCCACATAAAACGCTGCGTGACGAAACAGCGCCGTGACAGATGTGCTGACTCGTTTGTCAAACGTATTACCGAGTATAAATGAGGACGAATAAAGCTTTTTGTGCCGTTTTATTTACAGCCTGTGCAAGTGTCTCATTTTCACACAATGTTCTTGGCAGCACAACTGTTCCCCTCGGGGATGAAATCTAACCGCGTCTCACATTTTTATTGTTATTCTACAGATGGAGGCACTTTGTAATAAGCTATTTCACTACTAAAATGTCACTTCATTATGATTTCAAATGAATGTTAAAGCACCCACACGAAATAAAGAAGCAAAATGAAGTTCCTTTGATTTGGAAGTGGTTTATTTGAATGCACTCTGCAACCTTTGATGCAATCTTCATTCGAAAAGCAAGTTGAGTTTCAGTATGTCTGTGAAAAATTAGTCTTCCGTTAATGTTTGGTGTTAATTAGAGGTTTTCATGTCAATGTGTTGTATGGGATGAAAAAAGTGCTCACAGTTGTTCTAGTGTAAGCCACAAAATCAATAAACAATCATGCCAAGCATTGTCTAAACCAAGAGAGCACAGTGAAATGTTCCCTGTCTCGTTTTAAAAGCCAGAGAAAGCCCTTGAAACATGCTTAAGAGTGGCTTTTAATGGGAGCGATGAAGCCATGACTTTATGCCTCAAGGTTCCTTCGCTCTCGCAGTGCTGACGACGGGGGTCACAACAAAGAGAGGCAGAGGACTTGTGTGTCCACGGGGGTGGGGGTATACGTTAACAACTTCCACTTCCCATCTGCCGTCGTCTGCATCACTCACCATGGTCCCGTCGTCATGGCGATAGCCACTGGGCAGATGATGCAAAAGTGAGTGCATCTGGTAATGAATTTGAGCTCGGCAGATGGATGCTTGACTAGAGTTTGTTTTCCAGCCATTCACAGCATGGAACCTCCGAGGGCCTCCCACGTTACCTCAAGTACACTGAAGGTTTCTAATTTTACTCTGACATTTGCTTTAATTCATCACGTTGCAAGGTTACGTCTTCCACCAATGCCCAGTAATAAATACAAGGAGTTGATCAGGCTGCATCAAGGTTAGTCAGAGGAGACGAGGCCTCAGGTGTAGAAATGCAAGTCACCTATGTTTCTTACCCGGCGTCCTCTTGTCCTCCGCCGCCAGCCGTGTCCTCCTGTCCTGAGCTGAATTACGCAGACAAGCCAGAGAGGTTAATAGGAGGGAGTATAAATTGTCCTTTTTCATTTCAAACTTGCCACTGGTTGATATTAGCCACGCTTAACATGCTGCTTTTATGGGTCATATCTCAGCAGAAACGGATGACATCTGCAATTAGAAGCTGTGATTTCCAGCTGAAGCAGGAGCAGACGGCCGCGGCTGCAGTAAATCCTCAGTTGAAGTCAGAGTGAGTTAAGCTGTGGAATTTTTATTCAAAAGTGTGTTTTTCAAAAGCAGCTGGTGAAGATGGAAAATAACATTCATGCAACTTAAACATTCAAGTGTGACTCAAAAGAAGAAGAAAAAAATCCCAATATTTCATGCTCAACACAAAAGAAAATCTAAAACTGCAGACTTCAATTCCTGTAAATACAAGTATCACTCATGCATTTTCAGCCTTAAAAACTCATTCAGCCCCATGTTCTTGCTCTGGAGTGTTTAAATATGCATCATAAACTTCAGTGTGGCCTCATTTCAACTTGTCTCTTCCCGCCTACACCAGAAAGTTTGTTTTCTGTCATTACTTGTCTCTCCAACCAACCTGCACCCTGATGACACAGTACAAATACACTTCACATGCTGCGGGAGGAGAATAAACGTCGGGCTGATGGATGTTCAGTGACAGAAAGTAAATAAGTTTCTGTATCGAATGTTTGAGATTCATAACTCTTAGCTCGTCTGTCACTAGTTGAGATTTTACTTGAGGACGGCTGTGGTCTGTTGGGTATCTCTGTCACTTATTCATTCATGGCTGATATTATCATTTCATTGACCGTTTCAGGCAACGCTTGCCGATGCTTGTCCCTGAGATGAATCAAATCTGTCTTAGGAGACAGTAATAGACCTTTTATACAAACTTTCAACTAATGAATTTGTATTATGAATGACAAAAAGCAGCTTATTGTGGCTGCTAAAAGACATTTAAAGCAGCCATTGTCAGGTATTTACACTGAAATTCTAAGTGCAACACTAACATCTAATAGTTTGTAAGTATTTTATTATATAACTAGAAGTTGTTGTAATGTACATGTAACTTTTGCAGTATGGCCAGTTTACTGTAGCGTTTTATTACTTTTACTGTTCCTACAAAGAGCCCATTTAGAAGCATCACAAGAACTTTTAAAAGTGACAGCAGGTTCTTTGCATTTGCATAGTGTCAGCTTCTATATTTTTTAATGCTCCTGTCATGTTACAAACAGACCGGGTTTGCTTTTGTTAGACATTTTGTTAGGATTCACTTCTATCATGCAAATTAAACATGGTTCTGTAATGGAAAATTACTGAACAGCATAGTCCATCCTGTTTAAGGGTTTCTGCAGATGTAACCTTCTGTCTACTCTGCTCAAGGACAGAACCATAGTTACCACATCCTGCTAGTTTTGGGGAGTGATTGTTTTGAGGAAGTAGGGATGATATCTCACAACCCCAGCTCACAAAGATAATGAACACCTGCTCGTCCTCAACCAACCACTCCCTTTTTTATTTGTCCTCCTTTCCTTCTTTAAAAGTTTGGTGCACTTTCTTATTTTTGTCACTTCTTCTCTTCGGCCTTCTGCAGACCTGAATGCTCTGTTGAACTGCTTGACCTTTCTTGCAGGAAATAAACCACTGATGGACAAACTCTGTTGTTGAAGACAATCTTCAAGGCGTATTTAATTCCCAACACAATCCAGTAAGACTTCGTTCTCTTCTCAGTATAGAATAATCCTTTAGGTTAAAATGACTCCACCTTTGTTTCATCTCCTGAGTGTAAAAAAGAAGTGACATTGTTTAATGTTCTTCATTAAATATTTCCATGTAAGTGACACAGTGACGAGGAAAGGCTGTGCAGACTATCCCCAAAGTGTGAAAAAAACCTCTAGTGATTAGTGCAGATGTGTGTGTTAACTTGTTGGTGCAGTTATTTGCACAGGCATGACTGTGAATGCAGATGTACAGGTCCCATATTTTTATGCCACACCACCACCTGCTTCAGTTTCAGAGTCCTGGGACTGTTCATACCAGCTGACTGTCACAATTTAAACGGCCTCCTGGGACGTTAAAACAGAACAGATCTGTTGTTAATGTTATTAGTAACACCTGCGCTGTGAAAAATTACTAGCAGAGTTAATTGCACTGAGGTCCCCGGTGTGAACACATCGAGCTCCTTGTTGAGTGTGTGTGATGAGCTCGTGGTTTCTCCTTGTGGCTGTTGTTTCAACTGCAGCTCTCAGCCAGAATCAAGAACCAGAAGATTTCCAAAGGGCAAAACTTACAAGACAAAAAAGTGAGATTTATCCTACAGTATCTTTTGGCTTTACAAAAGAAAACTAACCTATCAGCCACGACACCAAAACTACCAACAGATTCAATAAATAATATGGATCAGCTTGTTACTATATAATGTTTTGTTGGGAAATCTTTACTCTTGACAGTTATCTGGATCTTACTGGTTCTAAAACATTCTCCCCCTACAGAACAGTGCACCCTGCTACACCATAATATAGGTGACCATATTTTGATTACTGAACACAAGGACACTCGGCCCAGCGATGAGATACTCAAATGATACTCGAAGTTTACTCAGAGATGCCTTATTATTTCAATACATTTAAAGAATGACTCCTTTGTATGGATAGAAAATTGTTTTATTACCAAATCTTATCTATAACCAAAGACACAAATTCAGATAGACTTCTCAGAGGTTAATCAACATGTTTTATTATGAGAAGTTTCAAAACTAACAAATGAAATAATGATAGAAAAATATGTCTCCTCTACATTAGAATAAATAAAAAAACTGTAACAACTGTTAAAAAATAGCTCGCAAACTTACAAAAAATAACAAAAAATATCTATATCTTTAGTTTTAGGTAAATTTAGTGGCCCATTGAAAAACCATTTAAACCAGAATATTTTCTTCACTTAATAAAAAACAACAAGGACGGCCAGGACAGGACATGGAAACAGGACTTTTGGTCACGCTACCATAATAACTGCTTCAGCAATGGCTCGAGGACCACAACCAAGAGCACTTGGTCTCCAAAGTTTCTCGTCTTTTGTTTTCCCCACAAAACCCTGCCTTTGTATCTGAATCAAATGGAACTCTGTTCATTCTTGGCAGTGTCTGCAAAAGACCTTCTTCCGGAATTTGCCTCGAGTACATTGAAAAATTAGATTTTTTCTAGCAGGAGATGAAGGAGTGAGTGGACTGTTTGCACCAGGAAGTTGGAAAAATGAATGAACCAACAGGCTGTTCAGCTGTTTGACTACGTTGACTGCTAAACTGTGTAAATATGTAAGTACAAAAGAAACAGGTTTAACACATGCTAGCTGTGTAACGTACAGAGAACACATGTACTGTTGTGGTTCCTGTAACAAAGTATTTCACCAAACTGGCTCCACATTTGGCAGCATCACCCCCTATCCTGTTTTTCACCATGTATTAATGGTTCTGTTTTAGTGGAACATATTCCACAAAACTGAACGGTAAAAACTGATAGCATCTGATTAGCCTCTCCTCTATTGGTAAGTTTCCACCCGACTGTAATGAAGTGTATTTCCTTGCATTTAACACCAGGAGGCATAGACTGTATATTTTTATCATTTATGAATATAAAGAGAACTATATAGTGTATCTATATGTGCCGAATCAAGCCTGATTTACACATAATTGGCTACTAACATCCTGCTACCAAACACCACAGGTCTCATCTTCATTCCCCAAGAGATCAAATCTGTTCTGGCAGCTCGAGAGTGACCTAAACAAAACCAGCCGAGTGGTTTTAATGTTGTGGCCGATCGTGTTGGTGTTCATGTTTAGTGACCTTTTCCTCAGGAACCATCTGGGATTGTCTCCTGTGTAGCAGATGAGGAAGTCCTGGACGCGGCCAGGTCATGCCCTTATTCCTCAATAGACTTCTCTGACTGCAAATATTTTGACATTTGAAAGCGGAAGAAGCACAGGTGTGATTTTTAACATTAATAGCATTCCTGTTAAAGCAGGTGAGCCAGTTCAAGCATGACGGGACGCTGTGACGGCTTATTGAGGGACTTGTTAATGTCACACCTGCCTTTTTCCCGCAATGACAAATAAAATACCTGCTGTCAGAAAGACCTCTTTATATTTCACGTTGTACTGGATGTTTTAGAGCACAGTGCTTCCTCTATATCAAGGTGCATTGTAATACTTTAGACATTCAGGCAGGTATTTTCTTTTACTCTGAGTTTGATTTGACCTCTGCTCAGATCAAGATTGTGTGGATTTATGCTCAAAGATACAAAAATAAAAGTTTATTCAAGCATCTCGGTGTGAGATCTGGATCTGTAGGAGCAGCTGGAGGCAATAGGAAAATCACAGAAAAGCTAAAAGTAAAATTTTAACAGCTTGAAAAGTGAAGTTTGAAAAGCAGACTGGGGGAAATACAGGTGGATGTGTTGATAATCCAGCAGCAGCAACATAAAGAGCAGATTTTTTTTGTCCCTTCTCTTATTGCTGCGCCTCCATCTAGTGGCTACAGGGATCACATGCAACCAGATGAGTGAAAGTGCATTTTATTCAAACCGAAAACAAAACCACTCATTTAAAATCCAACATTTGCATCACAAAAAGCCACACAGTAAAAGCCATCATCAGTAAATATTCATCTCAGCATTCCTGACCACAGCAAGCTGTAACATTTCTCCACATGTATTTAAATAAGACTGTTACTGTAGAATGAAAGCAAACCGGTGGGATAATTAACTGATCGCTTTCTAAAATGCAGGCACCTGTTGTGTTGGCTGAGGAAGAAGCAGATCTGCTGCGATCACAGAAGGCCGGCTGTCGCTGACGTCGGCCGCAGACTGACTCACTGATCAACATATTCTCTGTGCAGCTGCATTATTACTGAGTAGGAGGGTGAGATGGGAACGCTGACGAGGTGACAGGAGATTATTTCACACCAGATCTGATCATAATATCTGAACAAAGAGAAATGGTTAAGATTTTAAGACACATAAATACACAAAAGCACTTGCTGGACTGCTATTAAAGTGTCAGTGCTCACATTGTTATTACAGAGGTCATATTTGGACTGATTGGAATGCTCAGTGACTATATCACTTAATGAGATTTATGTTGAATTAGTAAAAACACAAAGGCACACTGTGGGTTTCAGTTTTAGCTAAACCGCTACATTCTATACAGGAGTTTTATCTGCTGTAACTGTTGCCAGCAGATGAGATTTACAAGGAAAAGTAGCAATCGTAGTGTTTTTCAGATTATGCCTGGATTTTCTCTGCTTTCTGTCTACTCTTTCTTGAACACTTGACATTTGTACTTTATGCCGTTCTCCTCTTGAATTTCACTCGGTACTCCAGGAAACCTTATTTGGAAACAAAAGACAAAAGACTAATTAGGACAGAAACAATAAAACACAGGATAAATGATTAGTAAAACAAAGTGAATACGCTGAGCTGCTGGTAGAGCGTAAGCATTTTGAAAATCATGAAATGGAATTTAAATAAGCTTTTACTGTGAAAGATAACATTCTGATATACAAACCAGTAAAATTATTTGTTTAAACTGATAATTCATTGCTTTTGATGTTAAAAACAAAGATAATACCAAACCCAAGGCAAGAATCTTCATGAAATAAACAACATTTACCTATTTTATTGTTTGAATCCTGTCTAATTGAAGAAACAAAGCTGTTCAAAGCTTTGGTGAAGTCAGCGAATCGTTTTGAGCTGAACTGACGACTCAGTCTAATGGATAGTGCTGATGTTGACTGTGCAACAAAAAGCAAAAACCACCGTCTGATGGGTTGCTGGGATGGATGAATGTGTAGTAAAATTAACTCTTTCATAACTGTTTATGAGTTCAAATGTGGGGTCTGAGCTTCAGTGACTCTGGTGATGAAAAGTTACCGTTCTTGTAGTTTAAATGTGTCTTTGTCAAACTCTGGGAAGAAAACGTCACAGTCAAAGTTAGCCATGACGTCTGTCAGGTAAACCAAGTCACACCACGGGTGCTTCAGCGCATCCTGGAGAGAAAGAAGAGGGAAAAAAAAAAAAAAACAGTGTTAACCCTTATCATAGAGGTCTCTTCCTTTGTCTTTAGCAGAATTAAGGTTATTAAAATCCTTGTACTATCAGCTTATTTCAACTCTTTAATTAAATCATATCTCTGTGATGTTTGCACTGAGAGAGAAACACAAGCTTTTTATGATGCCCTTTCTTTTTTCCTCAGATAACTGACAGTGGGTTAAAATATAAATTATTATGTTTGTAATTTATTGTTTTACTGGTTATTATCTGTAATTTAACAAGACAGGCGAAAACCTGTGATATAACAGTTAGAAACAGTTAAAAATATTCATTTTTTTGCAGTGTAAGTTAGTCAAATACTCTGTAGAGAGCATCAGATTAAAGGTAGAAAACTGCTGCTGTTCAGGCTTCCTTCACAGCACATATGTTGTTACAGTATGAAATGTGTGATTGATGGCATTAACTCTGCTCTGTTCAAGTGCAGCAGCGAGCCATGACTGTTACAGTGAGCCAGGACGAACAACAACAGCACTATGTAAGCAAAGCGGAATTAAGCTATGATTAATTTCATTGTTGACACATGGTTTACTCAGCAGATCAATCCTTCATAATGTCAACAACAGGTTTTATCTTTTTATCTGTTAAGCACACAGTGTTGCACTGTAGCTGTATTACACCAGGCTGCTTCCTGGAACTCTGAGCATACTAGTTTACCTCGTAGACTCGTGTTCCTCCAGCAACCCAGATGGTCTCTATTAGATCAGCGAGGGGCGGCTCTGCAGCCAGGCGGACGGCGCTCTCAAAGTCCTGACACAAGAAGTGGGCGTGATCTGGAACTGTGCTGCAAGAAAAGAGCCGTCACAGTGAGGAACGACAGGCGAAGAAAGACTAGAACTGGATTCTGGGTGAGGCCTCACTTCAGTGTCGTACTCAGCACCACATGCAGGATGTTGGGCAGTGGGAACATGCCTTCAGGGTGGGAGTCCCAGCACAGTCTGCCCCAGATCATCAGATTCATCCTTCCTGAAACACACACAATCAAATGTGGCAGTAAATACAGTTATTCTTCTGCTCTTATGCCAGTAATAATGGCACATACTGCAGCAGTTGGCATCAAAATCTAAGAATTAGACTTATTTCTTCACAGAAAATACAGAAAACTGGATAAAATTTCTGTGTGTGGTCATATTACGACTTCTCTGTCAAACTGCCCAGAAATGTTCATGTCCAAATCACTTAAAAGTTTCCTTGACTTTTTATATTTCACAAATACTACATCATACAATAGCACGTATGGACATGTAATTTTGGTGCCAGAAGACAGATGTGGTTTTGGCATGATTAATGTATAATGGACTGATGTGGAACAATACCTGGTCTCGAGACTGTAGAAACAGTGTTCAGAAAGTATTGGAATTCTGACCTGTGAAGGACACATTTCCAAAGTTCAGTCAAACAGAAAACAGTTAGCTGTTACTAAGCTCATTAATTCTGCCTATAGTTTCTACATGGAGTGTAAAAAGCCTCATTAACAACAACACATTGAATTACGGCCTCTTCTGTTTACTGCTCTGGACAGTCTGCTCATGGGGCACCACTTTTACTGCCTATGAGATGTTCCATTACAGCCAGTTATCACCACTATCCCACTTTTACAACCTAATGTCACTGCTTTCTCCAGCAGACACTGACTGTACCTGTTGCTTTTACAGCTAGTCCTGTTCGCTGCAGCAATAGCTGAGTTTAAAGCATTTTTCTGAACTATTTATTGTAACTTCTAACAATTTTGCTGGCTGTCTTGTCAGTGCTTTGTGCTCTTCTAATTACTTACTGAGTTCAAAACCCACCTCTAAGGACAGGCAGTTTTATGATATTTTACATAATTATTTTTATCATTATTGCCAATTTCGGTGTTTTATTGCTGCTCTTTTTTTGTAACGGCCCTCTGTAACTGCAGTTTTCGAATACAATAGCGATAAAATGTATCATTCTATCTCTTCTAATGATGATTATTATTCTGTTGATAAACCAGTTAATCAGTTGCAAAATTCCAGATAAAAATGTCAAAGAAAGTCCAACCAGCTGCTTTATAGACTATAAATAATTTCCTTAGGTTTACAGATGTTATACAGAAATACTTTTGAATTGATGAAAATACAACTAAATACAGTTTAGTGATTTATACATGAGTTGCACACATGTAGATTCTCAGGATAGGATAAGAAAAAGACACTTTTTGCAGCCTACATGGTGCACCAAAGGTTAAATCTTACATAACTTGTTGCATCTGAGATGGTGTGAGTCTTACGGTAGATTCCAGGGCAGCTTTCCATCCTTCCCCATCCCTCTGTCGTTGCAAACTGCCGCTATGAGGCAAACAGGTTTCCTCTGCATCTTGCTCTTGTCCATCTCTAACAGAGCAGCAGTCAGGATCAGGAGCCGCAGCTGGAACTGTTGAGTCCGTCTGTGGGAAACTATTTATTGAGCTTTGGACTCAGCTATCACCGCCCACTGAGCGGCTGCTGCTATTGGACACGGTGCAGTTTCAGCGCATTCATGAACAGGATTTTACACTTTTATCCCTCAACCAACCTGAGGCCATCACAGAAAAGACTGTTAGATCACACAGCAGCCTGACTCACTCACGGGATACTCAATAAATAAAATGTACTTCTTTTTTTGTTTTGTTAAAGAGTCCACAAAGTAGGAATTTGTCCAGCCAAAAGACACAAAAAGCCAAAAATGATGACAAGCCATTGACCAAGTGTTAAAAAGTGTACATTGGTAATGAAGTAAATGAAAAAATACAGTTTGAAGATGAAATATATGACCTTATTATTGTTTTAGTTGGTAAGTAGTTTGTAAAAAAAAAACAAGATTAAAGGTCAAAATACACTATCTCAGTATCAGTATCACTACCCCTGAATTCATGTTTTAATGTGTAACACTGTTGAGTTACACAATTAACATTTATTACCAGGAACATTCTGCAAAATGTAGATAATCATGAACAAAAGTTTACACAAACTTGTGAAAAATATGTCTATTATGGCAGTCTTGAGCTTCCAGTAACTTCTACAACTGTCAATTTTCCCTGATGGAATAACTGAAGCATCTTTGTCATAAAAAACTATTCTGCATTTTGTTTTGTTTTTTATAAGTTTATTATGGGTCTTTTGGAAATATGACAAAATCTGCTGGGTCAAAAATATATGTATAGCAACGCTTATGTTTGGTTAAATGTTCTTTGGCAACTTTAAATCACAATTATTCACCTTTCTGGTTTATTTTTTGCCTGTTAATATGAAACCCAGCTAGAATATTTTCATTCTGTAAATGTTCTGAAAGAGTAAAGTTTTAGTGATGTTTCCAGCTTCTTTTTCAGTTCCCACAATGCTCTCTTTAAAGGTAAGATAAGGCATTGTTAGACTATTCTGCTCTAATATTCCTACAATGTTATCTGATTGTTGCACTGAGAACATCTCGTCTTTGTTATCATGTAACTCTGGGTAACATTGTGGTTATGGTTTATGAAAGAATGTTTCATAATGTCAACAAAATCCTCAGGAGATTCTGAGAACATTCCAGACAAAATGTTCTTCTTTTATTATATCACAGAACACAAATGTTTTATTCAAGACATTCTGTCATCGGAGGACTCAATAACATGTTGGAAACATTTTTTGAATGTTGGTTTAGAATGGTCTTCCTCTGTGATCATGTTTTGAGAACTTCCTTTAAACATCCTCTGAATGTTGCACTTTATGGTTGTTGAGCTGAATATCAGGAAATGGAACTAAATACTACACTTCCCAGAATGTACTGGTAGCAGCAAAGTGGTACCTGACACCTGGTGCTTGACACCTAATCAGTGATCACTGATTTAAAGCACCTGGGAAGGACTTAGGGGAAGCTCAGTCAATCAGCCAAACACTCTTCAGAAGAGAAAGACAGGAGGAAAGAACAAAGAAGCTGCAAGTACATGCATGGATTCAGTCCAAAGACGCCAATGGTTGGTGAAATGGTTATTTGCTTTCTTGGTGGTTTGAAATGTTTCTTGATATGGCAAAGTTTATGTTAACTGCTCACTGTGTGATTGGTTAATGAAAGCCTGCAGCATTTACTCCATTTTTATGCCAAATGAGTTTGAATTAAGATGTTTAAGTAAAAATATAGAATATATATATTCTGTTAAATATTCAACTTTACTAAACTTTGCTAAAATGTTATTTGTTATTCAATTTAAGAGGCTTAAGTGATTGATTCATTTAAATGGTTAATATGCCAACTTTTTGGTTCTGTGTTTGATGATGTAAACTTTGTTTCTGTCTTTAAAGGTTTACAACCTATTGCAATATCATGACCAACCAACTAAAAGGAAAATAAAAGTTTGAGTTGGAAATTTGAATTGAGTTGTCCTTGCGTCCTTTGGAGGGAAAAAGAGGTGGACTTGACAATGGTAAATATCCACCATTCGAATAAAAGGGTTTCTTTTAAACATTATTAGAACTGGTAGGTATTGTTAGCTGGCGTAGGAAGGAAGAAGGAACAGCAATTTTAAAATCCTGACACAAATTCTGGTTCCGGCTGAGGTCTACACTCTGCCTTTCATGTGATTTTTAATGCAAGGATTTGTGTTTTAAATAGAGATTTAAAACACAACAAACGGCTGCTGCATTTCATGTATAATATAGCCAAAAATATGGTCCATAGAATTGTCATTGCAATTAATCTACAGATTAAATAGTACATTACATTGAGTGAATAGAAAGATGGGAATTTACAATAAAAAAACTACAGCCAAAAATGGAAAAAAAAAACAAAAAACACTCAAGCCAAAATAGGATGTAATATTTTTGTATTTTATTGCCAGTTCAATACATTTAGAATTTGGTCATTCTTTATACAAAAATAACAGATTTACGATCACATAGGAGACAAAACATTTACGGTAGTGCTTTTGCATTTTGGTGACATTATTTACAAAGGAGTCGTCAAACTCCACAACCACATATACAAAAGTTGGAAATCAAAAACAAATATTTACAAAATGTATGACGGTCTGTTAGAAAGCTTGCTTCATCATCTTGCTTCTAATTTTCTTCTCTATTGTGCATGAGACCGTTCTTTGTGTCAAAATCTGTGAAAAGAAACGTTCTCACATTATGTACACCCATTACTTTATTTTCTTCATATGAAGCGTTTAGGTTTCGCTTCCAGAAAAAACGTTCTACGTCAGTTTAGTCATGTCAGTGGGTGAGGGTGTCTGCTACATACAACAAACCTCCCATCGCATGTCTCCTGATTACATCAGATTCCTCTACTCTGATGGGAATCATCGTTTGACTTTTTCTCACTACGGTGTGGCAGCTGAAGCGGTCAGGTTAATGGCAGAAACATGAGATTGCAGCAACTGAGAAGAGCTGCTTAGATCCTAACCAGATGAATGTGGGGTGTTAAGAAGGAAACCCCATTGGTTAGCGGTTTCATCCATACTGTGGTGGAAGACAAGAGATAGTCTCACAACAACCCGATATCAAGACTTTGCAATGAGTAGTTTTTGCCTCTTTGTGCTGTTTGCAGGGTTCTCTCTCACTGAGAAAAGTTTTGTTTCTCTCTTTGTGAAATGTGTTAATGTGTTACAGACATGTTACAAGCTGACTGTCACTTCGAACGTCCGACAATCTAAATATTACGTACTATAGGGGCTTTTTTCGACGAGAAGCCAGTACTACAGGGCAGCTCCAACCCCCCATTATTACTGTTTGTTAGGTGGGGCAATGCAGGAAAAGATGCTACCCAGATGATACAGATGGACAGAGGGACCCTTTGTGTTCTGGATTTTGAACCCTATTTGCTCTGCTTCCAGGATTTAGAGCTGCTTTCAGGCGGAGTCTCTTCACGTCGGCGCTTCTGCATCGACTGTCCTCGTTCTGCATAAAAACATCAAAGAATATTCATCAGGTAATAATTTCAAATTTATTTGTGATTATAAAAACATCATTCTTGTGGCTTTAAAAACACAGACTTATTTCTTCATTTAATACAAAACAACGCCTTGAGACTGTGCAGAATCCCTGAGTTTCTGCACTATCTCAGGGCACTGGATTGATTTTGTTTTTTATTATCAATTTTGGAAGTACAACAGTAGTTTAGTTATGCTCTCCAATAGAATCCAACACTCAGTTTCCAGCTAACAGCCAGTCTGCAGGCTAATGATCACATGTTTGGTGTCATGCTGCCCACTGCCTAACTGTCATGGGTCTTGAGTGTGATGACTATATTTGGACAAGACAACCACACCTTCTTAGCAATTTACAATTTAAATACGCATGTTTTTGTATAAATATGATATAAAAATCCTATGTACCTGTTCGAGATGTTCCCTCCTGTAGGGAAGGGTCTTCAGAGGACCTTCCAGCACCCTGATTTGTCCCTGTGTTGCTGCCATTCGCACCACTGTTGGGATTAGCAGGTACTGTTGCCAGCAAGCCTGCAAAGGAAGAAAAGCAGTTTAAATTTACCCACAATTTAATCTTTATTTATGAAAAAAGGGAAAAAAAAAAACACTAAACATCGACTTATTCTCCAACATGATGGTAAAATGCTTCTAAATGCAAGTCAGCCTCACTCATACAATCTCTTTGAATGTCCAGTAGCCTCTACAAGCCAATGAGTACATGGCCCTCTTTTAGAGAAGCCAATGATAAAGTGGGCAATAACTGTAGAAAACCCTTAATGTTGTGCAGTTATAAAAAATCCTGGCTGTTCAATTCTTGTTAGACCTACCACTGAAAGCATCAAAACCATTAGATGTGTTTGGATTAGATGTGTGCGAGTATTATCTGCACAGAATGAAACGTGAAATTCAGATTTTTCAAATTAACCTTTATAACTCTCAGGGGCTTTTTTCTACATGTGGCTGTGTGTATTCTAGTGTGATATTGTTGTACTCTGCTATCAGTCAGAACTTAACTATCAACAGTAGAAACTTTGAGAATAGATAAAAGCACATTTTAACAATACACTGAAATGATGGCTTAACATTTCAGTATCTGGGTCCTGTCCCTACCTAGTCCTCTGTAGCAGGAAAGCTGCTGGTAAATCTGCTTCATCCTCTCAATGTTGATGCGGCTGGCCTCGGCGTGGTTCACCATGGGCTTGGGGTAGTGGACTCCTACCATACACTTGGCAGCCTTTTGCACTTCCTCTGGGGCATTCCAAGGGTCATAGATGTATTTGGCTGGAAACCCCCTCAATATTGGCAAATAGCGCCTGAGAGCAGAGAATTAAAAAAAAAAACACAAAAAGGGTGGAACTTGTGACAATTTTCAAACAATTTTGGGATATTTTTGTAGTCCTGACATAACCATGATGACTTCTTTGCCCCATGTGAGCTTATAAACAAGCACAAGTTAACCATGTGATTTCACCTTCATTTGAAATGACTGTTATGAAACACCGGGGGTTTTAATTGCCCATAAAGTATAAAAGTTTTAAACCCCCTTGGAAATTTTCCTCTTCTATTGATGTTTAACTTTGTATCCTAGTTAACTTGTTTTGGCTTTTCAGATAAGGTTTTACAAAATAATTCCCTCAATTGTGCTTTTCAATAATCTTTTCACAAAGTTACTTGGATTGTTCTTCTGTCTTCATGGTGCAGTTATAGCCAGTAGCATTGATTCATTAGTGACTGAACCTTCCAGATACAGGGGTCTTTATACTACAATTACTTGAGACACATTTGCTGCACTGAGATGATTTCCATTTCAACAATTGTGTGACTTCTGCCACCAATTAGCTGCACCTGTGTTGAACTAGGTGAGCCACTTTAAAGAATTAATACTTGAGCAATTATTTATTTTACATCTTGTATTTTTAGTTAACTTTTATTTATTATTTTGTAAAATTGTTGTCTTATTTGTATAAATTAATGTCAGAACGCTAAATTAAACTGACCATGATTCAATCCAAAGGGGGACGTATACTTTTTATAAGCACTTTATTCATGTGATGTAGATAAAGCATTGACTTACCGTATGTAGTCGCCATTTGGGTCTGTGCGTCTTCCAAATCCCACAGGACAGTAGCAGTGGAAAAACTGCTGGAAAAATGAACTGCAAGAAAGCCACATCCAGCTGCCAGCATTTACACTCCAGTCTGCATCCAATAACAATTCTTCAAAGACCTGTACAGAAAACAGACAGTAGACAGTTGAGACAGTGCATGGTAGTACTGTTAATCAGCGCTAGAGGACAGCAGAGAGGTAGCTCTTATATGTTTGATCTCTTTTCTCTGTTCTTACCTTCATGCCTTCTTCCCAGCGGATCCAGAGATCCCCCCTGGTGAGGAAACAAGCCACTGCGTGCCTTGCCAAGTGATGGATCCATCCCTCTTGCCTCAGCTGTGTCATAATGGCGTCTATCCAGGGAAAGCCCGTCCGTCCCTCTGCCCACTTGGCCAGAGCCTCTGGGTTCCGGTCCCATGGTATCTGGACACACATAGGGTTTCCCTCCATCTTGTCAAAACAGGGATTGTTGGTGGCAGTTGTATAGAAGAACTCCCTCCACAGCAGCTGGCCGTACAAGGACAGCGGTGGAGAGCTGTTCTTTTTTACCTGATAGGATGGTGGACACAAAAGGTGACAGGTCTGACAATTAGGTTTATCATCAGTAGGACAGGCATGAAAGACTTACAGAGATTTATTTTACACACCTCATATAAATATAAATTAATCAACAGAATAATTAAAAAGGGTTTGTCCTAAATACGCTGTCCCTATTTTGTCGCATTGGGCCATTCATACCTTTCTGTAGAGATCGGTGAGCTTAAAGTAGAAGAGCCGGCAGGAGAGACATCCAAAGCGCAGGTATGGGCTGAGCCCCGTGGGACTGGCTAGCAGGGAATTAGCATTCATACGTGGACGCTCAAAGTTTGCCACCCAGGCCTGTAAAGAGACGATTAGTCAGCTTTAACTAAAACATAGCACTGGTAGACATCAAAGAAGATCTAACATTTTTCAATCTATGACATCCAAATGTGAGGCTCCACAGAGTTACAGACACTACTGAAGGTGATACAGCACACATCATTTGACACATTCAGTTCTAGCAAAATTAAAAGGTATTGCGTTTTACTTAAGTTCCTCTGCTGAGAAACTACACCAGTCATCTGAAATCTTCACTAATAACGAATCTTTGCTTTCTAGTTTTAATGAAATTGATCCTTCTTTCCCCAGTTCTAGATTAAATGGCCACCCAAAAGTTCTAAGTATACAGGAACTTAATGAATTGTGCATGCACTCCTGGTCTATTCATCTGGTTTACATATGTCTATGTCATCTGTAACTAGCTCATCACACCGCTGACAGCAACTTAAATGACTCTAAGTTATGTTTTTTTTTGTTTAGTACTGAACTGAAACTGTGGACTGCATCGTAGGTCACTTTGGATTGGGCATACTGACAATCCTGGTTGGCACACAGCTTTTATCAACATATCAGGTGTCGGTTAAACACACTTTGTCAGTCGGTAAACGTGCCCAGGCATGTAGGAAAATGTTAGTCCTCAGCGGTTTCGTACATTTTCTAAAAATGGATACAAGCCAACCAAATGATATATATTTGCAAAGTTTTTCAGTATTTTTCTGTATATTGGTGTAATAGAACACACCAGTGACATGGTAACTTTAGGTCACTGGGGAGGTAAAGCAAGCAGTAATCATAACTACATGTGTGTGCTATTTTGTGCATATACACAGTGCATTAAATTGCATTTTTACCTTCCTCTCCAAATGCCGCTCTAGCCTCATGAGTGCCTCTGTTTCTCCACCTGGCCATACTGCTGTGGTTAGGCCCTCTGTCTCGAAACCTGGCAACACAGTCGAATCAAAAACTTTCTTAGCCCTTGAATCTAACAATAGGGCACACTGACTTTACATAAATACACCAACAACTGTGTGTTAATGTGTACGTGCACACATAGAAACAAAGAAAGCTTACCCAGCTCTTCCAGGGAGGGCACCCCAAACTTGTCATCATGGTCTTCACTGATAGGTGTGAGGCAGTTTTTAACGACATCAGATGTGATCGTCTCTGCAGGCAGCTCCACAGCATCCATTCGGTTGATTAGACCTTGGAAGCGCTTGTACGTCAGTGGAGGCTGACCACCGTTTAGTTCGATAATGCTTTAGGGAAGACAAATACATTAAAAGAGAATCACTGCATGCACACATGGAGAGGGTGCTCATTATCTCCATTTTTATCACGTTTATTCCTATGGGACTGTTGTCTCAACTCACTTGTCCAGATTGTAGAGGGTGTGTGAAATCCGCACCATGACCTCTACTCCTGCCTCGCTGGCTAGTTTCTGGATGGCAGCATCTCGTTCCTTACCAAACGGCTCAGAGTCATATTCATAAGACAAATGAGTGATCTGCCATTCCTAAGAACACAGTAATACACACACACACACACAAACACATCATACAAAAGGATCACATATGAGGTCACATCATACAGAATAAGAGATTCTAAGACAAATATATCAATATTTGAGATGTTTTTCAAAATTACATATTTAAGAAAGATGTAACTTCCATGTACTCAATTAATAGGGCAATTGCATAAGTTCACTGGAGTACAAAAATGCTGCACTGTGTTTCAGCTGCATTTTTTGCTCCATTCCGTGTCTCCTACCTTAAAAAGACGAGGGAAGACATCTGTAGGCTGGCCTCTGATGACAAACAATCGGGAGTTGATTTTGCGCAGGCTAGCATCCAAGTCCTCTAGACAATGCAGCAGAAACCTGGACCAACAGAAGGATCGCACAGTCGATTAGGCGTTTGAGATAACCTCATGCCACTTACCACAGAATGCAATCATGAGACCACCAGTCACAGGCCTAGCTCATCTGATGATCCAGACGAACTAACGGAGGGGGGTTATACCTCCACTACAGCAGGAAGCTTGTGTATGTCACATGGGTAAAATTGCAATGGAAGGGCCTTTAAACTGACTGAACGTAAGCTGGTTAGACATGCAGCTGCTTTAAGGAGAATCCCTGCCTCAAACTGACACTTACCATATATGCAGTTTACAAAAATATGTATATATTTATGGCCTGTAACTGTCCTGTAAACTGTGCAAACTGCAAAGCTATTTTTGGTTCAGACTTAAATGCTAAGCTATAACTGTTTTAATGTCAATTTATTAGAGTCTGTGTCACTAAAGTGCGCTGAAGAAACACCAGCATTTTGCACTTGTGATAATAACCAGCCACCCACTAGAATCATCATGAAGAAAATGAAGCGATATGATGCTATTAAAACTGAAATTTAAACCATATTATGATCACTGTATGATACGGACAAAATACAAAACTATATTCCTTCCAGCAGTAAAGACTACATGAAATTAAAGACTAAAGTGTTTTAGTGAGAACAGACAGCCCTCTTCTGGTGAAACCTTTTTACACACACAACCACTATATACACAACGCGCTTACAAAAAGGCACTAAAACAACAGCAGACAGTGTATTACACACTGCAGAGAATGTAACCTCTCCAAGTGCACTAAATTCTCAGCCTTTTATTGTTGCGAGAGGCAGAAGAACACACTGTAGAGAAGTGCTCTTGTAGCCACTACATTTAAACAACCCTTTTCTCTGTAATACAACCAGCATCATGATATTCACAGAATGATAAAGGAGTAAAATATTAGTTTCATTTTCACTCTATCTTTTGCAGATGCTGCATAGCTTTGATAAAACATGAGATGAAAGTACCACAACCCCTCAGCACAGTAACCATAGTATAGGTTTGATATTTATCCACCACGGTTTCTATCATTGTGTAACTCGTCTGCTAATTGGTTCCTGAATCTATGAAATTGCACAATGCTGTTATTACCACAACTATAAACAGGTAGATCTTTAAATATTATGCTTTTAAGCTACATCTTTGTTACAAAGAAACTAAATTCCTTTTGTTACTGAGCCAAGTGAATCAACAGTTCCCCCTCCCTAATACGCAAACGCTTTTAAAAGATTCGACACAGGATGCAGATTTGATAAGCCAATTCTTAAGTGGACTCAGATTTGATACAACATTGTCAACCACCCCACCAAGCTGTGACAAATTTCATTACAATTTGATTTTCCTCTACGTACTATGATCATATCAGTCAACCACATCTCTTCAATTTTTGTTAACAGTTGGGTCTGAAAAATTGGTTCCAGAGTCATTTGATCCTGGGTTTAAGATATCTGCTTTTTTATTCTGTTTATTGGCCCCTAAATGGAAAGTGTGAATCTAAAAGTAGAATAACAACAAAAGCTGCTTTGCCTTAAAACAGCAGTGTGAACGTGCAGGTGGCTTTATCTACCTGATAACTTCAAACCTTGGGTGGAAAATGGGTTACTAACAACAAACATGTCACTAATAGAAGGGAATCTCTTAATATGAAAGTAAATAGTTCCTACAAACGTTAGTTCTTATCTTTCTTCATTAACTTTTAAGCTACCATTCTGCTATTCTGTGTTTTCTTCAACATTTGTCATTAGGGTTAGTGACTAGTTGGTGATGTTCAGGCAAATCTATTCACTGAAATAAGAATAACTGAGACTCGGAGATAAAGCAGTGAAACTCAGCAGGTTTAGAAACAGTGAAATTGTGGTAGCGTATACTGAAACTGAACGGTTCTACTGGCTGCTACCAAACTTCTGGAGGCAGCCATAGTGCCAACAGCATTGTATGGCTACGTGGATGGATGTGTTCTGATAGAAAGAGTATGCACATAGTAAATGAGGCGACGTAGCTGACTTAAGAGGGGGAGGTCTGTTAAGTGTGTGTTAAATGTAGGTCAAAACTGTGAGTGTTCATGATGTAATGACCATAGCAACACACTGACCCAAATTTGTAGGCATCCATTTGACGCTGAGCAGCAGAGCTAGCGCATGGGGAAAAAAACTTGTATCGTCATGGTGGTTCAGCACCGTGCTTACTGCTTGGAGCGTTTACGTCTTCTCAGGAAATGAATAGTCAACCCTGTTTGTCTCTACTTTGGCAGTTGACTTCATCCCAAAGGAAGAAAATATAGACTACTGTCCAATGAATTCAAAGCAGACTCAGAGCTGTATATTGGTACAATATGTGAGTAACAATGTACAGTGGATGACTGAAGGAAAAATGTTACTCTTTTGTAAAATCTGCTCTCTGGACAAAATACATCTTTCTATGTATTGACCCTTTATTTATATCAACTTAACTTGAGCAAAGGAAGCACCTCACTGTCTGCAGCTACTTCCAATAGCTAATGATATAGTAATGCCAGATGCTGACTTCAAAGAGACACCAAAAGCGAGACAAAAATGGAGATTTTAACAATAATATACAGGACTAAAATTAATACTGGAAGTCCATCCTAAAACACCACGCAAAAAACAATACACAATATTAATAGTCAAAAACAAACTAAAAAATGTTTGCTTTCCTATACCTCTCAGGCAATGAAAACACAAATGAATTGTAAATGCCCAAAAAAATAAGGGGAAAAATTTGTAAACTAGGTTTGTTGTCAAACTAGTTGGAACTGGCAATCTATCACAAAAGCAGCGCAACTTGAAGAGTTCAGATCAAATATCGATTGATGCCCACTTTTCTTGTAATACAAGAAGCAAGACTGAGTAGAAAAATAAGCTTATATGGCTTCCTGGGAGGCTATAATGGGAAGAAGCAATATACACTTGAAGGAGCACAAACAAATCTCTTGAAAAAGTAAAAGCTCTCAGAACATATGTTGATTGGAACAAGATATTGGACAGTGGGAAACAATTTTATTTCCTGATGTATATGTGTATGAAAGTACAACATCTGCCAAGTACCACTAAATGAAGCCTGGAGGCATACAGATACATGGTCCTACTTTAAAGCGGGACGTTTTTGACCTACTCGAAATCAATAAGACTTTAAATCAATGAATGCTGATTGCCTTGATTTTTTAATAAACCTGTATACTAGGCTAGTTGTTACACTTTCCATTAGAAAGCATCACTTTGCGCTGCTCTTTTACCTTTTGCAAATGTATGAAAACTTGTAAAAACCTTTTCTGCATGTGACCCTGCCCTATTTATGGTTTTTATGGAGTTTTTACTGCGTTTTTACTGTTTTACGTAGTTTTTTACTTTTTAAATTTGTTTGTTTTTTATTGTTTGCTTGCTGGAATGCTTTTGTAAACTGCTGCAAAACAAATTGCCTTTCAGGGGACAAATAATAAAGTTGAGTGTACTGTACCATGCCAACGCCCACATGGTGAAATCCAATGTATACATTAGGTAAAACACAGGCTATATCCTAATATGGAGGAGTATTTGGCATCTTGGGCCATTGTGTAGCAAGTGTACATTCTCTAATGACAGCTATTGTTGAATCTCGTGCAGGATTTCGATTTTCCTGAAATAACCCAAGCAGTGATAAAGCAATGGTTACTAATTAGGTGCAATCATGCATTAGGGATTACCTGAATGGTCTGCACCCTTTCTTGACAACTGAAAACATAACATACAGTGCAAGGACACAGTTCTCTATAGAATTAAAGGATTTTTGAAGCAACCACAGAAGATGTTTTGATGTTTCTGTTGTTATATCCAGCTTTAAAACGGGAAACGTGGCACATTTGCACTGACAGGCCGTCGGAAAGAACTGGATCGATCAGGCTAATTAGGGTTCTCTAGATTCAAGTCCGGTGATTGGGCCTAATCTGTTTAACCCTGCACCCAGTTATCACTCCCATTAAGTTCTTTTCTGTCCCGCCACTCACCTCCACCTGTTGATTCCCACATTGGAGGACCCCGCAAACCAAGGGTCCAGGATGTAGATGCAACGCAGGGTGTCCGCTCCCCGGATGGAGTCCCTCAGAGACGGGTTATCATGCAGCCGCAGGCCCTTCCTGAACCAGTGGATGGTGTTGACCACCATGTCGGATGCCTTCTTTATCCACGAGCTGAGATTAGAAGTTGGGGAGGATGAGGAGGGGTTCCCCAAAACAATAACAAACGTCCTCTTACGTTGTTAGGTAGTCAGAAAAAAAGTCCCACGTAGTTTTTTTTTTGTCTTCTTTAGGTAGCGATGGAGGTTTACCTGACCTTAACCTTGCTCCATGAATTTATCCAGGGATTTGGGTCTCCTGGCCGACAGTGGCTGCATGTGTGGACAGCTGGTAAGCACCGCAGAGACGAAAACAAACGACTGTCACCGCTCCTGCCTCGTTTAGCAGCGAGAATGAGGTAAAAAAAAAACAAATTCCGACGAAAATAGTTTCCAACGAGGAGCGACGTTTATTTTTATTAGCTAGCACAAGGCGCGTGCGTCACACAAGCTACGAGCTAGCTTTGAAAAAAGTACAAACGGGCAAACATGAACGGTTCTTTACACACGTAAGGATAATCCATGCAAAGTTAAAACACGCAACGCTTCATTTGACCCTAAAAACACTGTGTATAAACTATAACGCCTGCTAAACGCGTCTGTTCTGTATCAACATCTCCACCCACATGAATACGCAGCGAGGAAAGCGGCGTTCCGATTGGTCGGAATCTGCCGTTACACAACCGCTGCCCCGTCACGTTTCCGTAATGTGCTTTCTTCACTCCGTTAATACGTCGTCTATGGTTGTTCTGACTCGTCTAAATGTCGCTTTTTAGTCGTGTATTCTCATAGTGTGCGGTCAGTTTAAATCTTAGGGCGCAGAATAGTCAAATAACTGATAAAAGTGGCCATTAGAAGCAGCTAATCACAGGCCTCGGTTTGAGTAACGTTGTACACACAGGAGTACCCGGATGAGCACATGCGACGCGGCGAGGCCTGCATCGAAACGGGTGCGCTCGATTTTACACAGAGGACATACCGCTCGTACATCGCAGCAGTACGCTCGGTGGGGACTTGGCCAACCCCGCCCCCTCTGGACAGCGCTAAGCTCTAACCAATGTGAGCCACGTTCAAATTACATAAAGGTCTAAATTGTGGTATGGAACAGCCAATGTTTAACAGGAGCCGCGGAGTAAGTTTAAAAGAAAGTCCACCATGTTATGTAAAGCTTTTCTGTTTGTTGTGGAATGTAAAAAAAAAAAAAAAAAAAAAAAAAAAAAGCTTCTATACATTGACAGTCAAACTAAATTTTCCAGTTCAGGAATGCAAGCAAATAACTGTAATTTGGCATCTTAATCAAACGATAATAATGTGCTTTACTATTTTTTTCCCGTTTTTTTGTAAAACAGTAAATTAGAAATTTCATGGGCAACAACAATAATTCTATTTTAGCATTAAAAATATCATTTTGATCAAAGAGCAAAGAGAAACATAAAATGATATTTTGGTAACCCGAGATACTGTTGATTGAAGGTAGTGGTGGCAAACACCTTACACTGGTGGTGGTCTAAGAAATGTGTTAAGCACTGTGTGTGTGTGTGTGTGTGTGTGTGTGTATATATATAAAATATTTTTAGAAAAATCTTTTTTGTGTTTCATAATTTGTGGCTGCATTAGACAGACACAAGCAACTACAAATGATGGTTTTTTTTGTTTTGTTTGTTGTTTACAAGAAAAACTAACAAAAATAAAATTCTTACTAAATTCTACCAAAATGACCCAATACTCAAAATTTCTTATTTTTATGGAACCAATCATTCTAAAATTTTTAATGGCTTTTTAAGGATTTGTTAAGTATTGTGGCTTGTACTAAAAGAACTGTTGTAGTAAAAGAAATTGCACTTGAAGAGTGGAATGCACCTAAGAGTGATTGTTAATGCAATATACATGCAAGTGTGTGTGTGTGTATGTATATATGTGGGTGTGTGTGTTCGTGTTTCCTTAGTTTATTCGGCCTCCTGTTCAGTTCCTTCTTCCTTTACAGAATTTTCTGTGTATGTGTTTGTATTTTATGGGTTTTGTGAATCTGTGTTGCTTTTATTTTCTACATTAGTGTTTTTTTTTTAATGCAGCTGTACTTAGCTGGCACTTTTGTACACTTTTGATGATTATGAAAATATTTTATACTTTACGAACAATAGATAGATAGATAGATTGCATTTTAACCAAATTTCTCTCTACTCCATGATGAAAGTTGGGTCTCAGTTACACTCTGTGCAGCTATTTTTAATAGAAGATGATAAGAAATAATTTTGTGAAGAATTATACAATCTGTTCATGCTGTTTTATGTCCCACAGAAATGCCAGGGTCAGTGAAAAGATAATGTACTGTGCCAAGTAAGTGGAACATACTGTATCACCCCGGAGCAGGATGTCAAAATACATCATTGCCACATTCTGGCCCGTGGAGCTACGCAGTATATCTCCTATTATGGTAAGTACTTGTCTGCATAGGCTTTTAACTTGTACAAAAATTTACCCTTGATAATTTCTTTTTCTGTTATAATTGTCTATAAATTAACAGGAACAAATCAGCTTGAAACAGCTGGCTCAGAGATTCAGAGACTGGCCAAAGGGAGAGTTTAATGTAAGGCAATAAAATCTGTACTGTAGCTGTTCTATGATAATTAAAGTCATGAGATGAGTTTCTGCAGCTTTCTGACCCAAACAGGCAGTGCTTTGCCTCAGTGGCTTAGTATTCCCTGACCGCACATCCCTCACTCCCACAGTAAATTATAGTGGATGTGCCTATGGACCCATGGCACTCTGGTTAGGGCATATTCTGCTTAGTTCAAGTCATCTTACTGTAGAAGATAAGCAGGATAAGACATGGGGAGCACAGCATTGCAGTGGATCAGCTTCTGGATGTTTTTTTTTTTTTTTTTGCTGTCTTTGATGTAAGTGCATATTGTTGGCCTGCATCTGATGGCATTTTAGCACAGTGTCCCACACTTCTCAAGAATATACCTTAATACTGATCTACTCATTCATTCCCCACCCCCCCAAAAACAATTAAATCAATAATTCTCATTCTCATGATAACTTAAAGTCATTTTTATGTCAAAGACAACTAGTTTTATTATTCACAAGCTACTGAAATAGGCTGTGCTGGGTTAATTATGCTCCACTGATTATAAAGTCATAAGCTGCTCTCCTAAATTAAAGCCAGCTTCAATGGGAATTATCTGTATAGAAAGTATAATATTACTCTGTAGCATACAAACATACTGCTGCATGTAATTTTGCAAGTGAACACTAGATGACAGTCTTAACCTGCAATTGTTTTTTGGGAAGGCCTTCACCTCAACCTGTCAAATGCATTTGCTCTTTGGTCAGCCATTTATTTTTTAGACGATGTGCCTTTTTTCTTAATTTCAAGAACATGGAGATGTTATGTCTGTGTGTAAAGGTTGCATTGTCTCTGGTTGCAGCAATGATCGACACTGCCCCAAGGAGCACACTGTAGCTGTTGTACAACGTGTTCGGTCAGCGTCCTAAATTGAGTGATGATACATTCTACTGTTGATGTGATGATGATGCTAAGCTACAAGGTTATTACTGTGCCTCCTAAAGGAAACATGAATGTCTGTGCAAAAGTTTGCACCAGTGCATATAGGTGATGTTCAGATATTTCACCAGATAAGTGAGGAAATTGAACTGCTGGTTTTACAAGAGAAACATTGAGGAAATCATCAAAATGAGTAGTAATGAATGACTGTATGGAGGTGTATGCAATTTAGTAAAATTGTTGCTTAGCTGAGTCAAAGCGGTGGACCGACCAGCAGACCAGCAGACCGGCGTTGTCATTGTCACAGCTGAGAAACAGGTCTTCTGGTTTGTGCTCAGGCTCATGGTTCAGGCTTTTGCCATTAAATCACTTTTTTTTTAATTACCAGCTCTTGAGTCGCGCTCCCTCCAGCTGCCCTTTTCAAATTAAATGTGATTAAAACTGTCCCTGGGCTGGAAAGGCTCATGTGCACCTAATATAGATATGAAACTGTGATATCAAAATGTCTGACAGTAAATGACCTTCAAGGTTACTTTTAAAATCTAATTTATCTACTTTAATTTTAATAGCAGCAGGTCTCCAAAATTAGTTGTGACTAGCATTGTACCTTTTATTTTCCTTGAAGAACAGAGAAGTCAGAGAGACGACAAAGAGAATCTACGCAAGTCAATCAATTTCTCTGTTTTTCTGCGTGAACTTGGAGAAAGAGAACATTTCAGCTATAAAGCTTGACCTCTCTCCTTTGAATAAAGGAGGCCCAGCTTTATAACATTAATTGTATAACCTTTACACCCAGCCACCTACTCTCAGCAGGGTAAAATGAACCACATTAAATTACATAAAACCCAAAGTTGTGGCGTTTAATCAGCAGCAGCTATGTAACAGTAGACAGCTTCCCTGCAGCAGTTAGCTATACGTGTGCATAAAATTAATAAAAAATACAGTTGCAGAATTTAAGACACATTCTTAATATTCACACTTATTGCATGCATTGAATATCAGGACTTTTTAAATTGGATTTGTCATTATAGGGGAAGCACATATGTTACTAATAACAGTAATAAACTTTAAATTCTGTTCACATGACTGTGAGGCAGCACACACAATACTCAAATCATCACACTGAAGCATTAACATGAACTTAAGCCATCATTAATCTAACACATATTTTTCCTACTGTCACAAATGCCTTCCATATAAAGACTAAATTCTTTAGTAAAGAATAATTTGTTTTCATCGTCTGTTTAGGTTGTCAGATTTTTTTTGCATTGACAAAAAGATTCAGGAACAAACAAAATTCTCCCAGCATGTTCCACTGCTGGTATGACTGAGATTTGACACTGACATGTGAAGGCAAAGACGGCTTTATTCATGGCACATTTCAAACACTGACGTGGTTCAAAGTGTTTTACGTAGGCAAAGAAAGGCATTAGAACGACATTCAAAAACAAAAATGGTAAAAAGTAGAATGAAAATATTTCTGTCGAAATAAAATATGAACTCAAAATTAGTTAAAATGCTTAAAATGGAAAATAACAGAGATAATCAGACCAGTAATACACTTCTAGTGCAGTTAATCTGCAGTAGTAATTTGTTGTAAGTTTCCACAGATGCAACAAGGAAAATAGACTGATAATAATCAACAGCGAAGGCACAACAGAGTTTTTAATTTAGATGACTAAGTGGGTATCAGGATGTTGGCTGCATCTGTGTGCAATATAATAGACTAGTAAACAACTTTGTTAATCCCACTCGGATTTATTTGTTTAGATTAGCATGTACACAAGAATACAATAAATTGTAAACAAACAAACAGAAGCAAATCTTTAGAAAATATACCAATGTTTAATCAAGTCTATAGGAATGTATAATAAATGGTGCAGTAGAGCAGCTGGAAGCAGCTTGGCTTTTGGCAGAACGGAAATCTATTTTGGCTCCACATTATTGAGTAATTCATGAACCAGGAGCACTTTACTACCTATAGGGAGCTGGAAGTCAGAGTAAGAATTTAAGAACAGAATTCATTTGCAGGCTCTCCTGTCAGTGCTCTGGTTTGGTATTTTTATTCTCTTTTTTGTACTTGCTTGTGTTTTAGGTTTAGGTTGTTAATGGTACAATATACTGCAAAAAGATGTTTTTTTTTTTTTAAATTGCATTAACCAGGGAAATGTTCAGTACAATCATTAATTAATCACAAATTTATTATTAAATCATTCCCAGTGTATGTTTCTCCTTATACTAATTGAAATAATGTGTCACAAAGTAGTTTTAGTCTTTCACCCTGACAAATAAACTGAAGTTTGATTGCACAGCACCAGGGTTCACTGTTGCTCCAGGGAGACTTCCAGCCCGCTGTCACATGCAGAAGCTCCAGTCTGCTGCTGCCTCTGAGATGAAACTCAGCCCCACTTAGTTAGCAGACCCAGTTCATGGAGTTATTCTTTATTTTTTATTCCAGCATTAGTTTAAATCCACTGCTCAGACAATTGTTTCACTGAACCCTTAACATTTTTCAGTTATTTGCACCGAACTGATTATTGTCGGCAATCCAGCGTGACTGCTTATTTTTAATACATTTTACTTAAACCACACTGAATAAAATATGTGCACTTTGTGGCTTTCAGTTAATTACAGTGGGATGGCATTCATGCAGATTCTGCAGAGCCAGAGCTCCATTGTTGTACAGGAAACACAAAAAAAACCTCAGGTAAAAACCCTGTGAGTGATCCTAGCCAATGACCTTGAAAGTAATTCAGATCTTTTCAATGAGTTCTCCTCCAGAGGAACAGAGAGGGATACATTATGCATGCAATCTATTATTAATGGTCTTGAGTCATGTTACGATCAGACATGGGCCTTCAGAAAATATCTCAAAAGCTTGATCCTCTGGCAGACTTGTCCTCTGAACACGGTTACATAAAATCAGCTCCTTCTATATTATGTTATTTACCATTCCCTGCAAATTCTGTCTTTTGCATTTTACTTTTACATGCAACATTTCACAGGATTCATGCACTTTTGCTCTACCAGAGTTTGGAGAAATGACATTTTTCCAGAAGAAGGCAAACAAGCATTGTGCTCATTCTTTTCACAGTTTGGCTTCACATTAAATATCTGTATCATGAGCTGCATCGATGACTTTTCTTATTGATCCTTTAAAGTGATCCAATTAAAACTCTTTGCTGCTTCTTCCCGAGAGTCCATTGGCTGACAGCTGTTCTTGGTTCTCCACGGTCCCGCCTCCATCTGTCAGGCACTGCGCTGCTCCAGCTCTGTGACTGTTGATGCACTGTACTGAGATACTACTCCTTAACTTTACAGGCTGCTGTCGCCTTGGAGGGACTGTTCCTAAAAAAAAGAGTAGAGATTTACGCATTATTAGTCAGCAGAGCTTGTGCGTAATCAAACTCCGGCGTCTCCAGTGTTTTCCTCCACTTTTTCCAAAGCCCTCTTTTACAGTATGAAGTGCAGTTATGGCAAGGAGTAGCAAGTCAGTAGCGAGGACCCTGGAGGATTTGACGCTAGACTCGGGTTATGGTGGAGCCGCCGACTCCTTCAGATCTTCCAGTGCGTCGCTGTGCTGCTCAGAGGCACATGGGGGGAATTACTGGCATTTA
This sequence comes from Amphiprion ocellaris, assembly GCF_022539595.1. Taxonomy (NCBI): domain Eukaryota; kingdom Metazoa; phylum Chordata; class Actinopteri; family Pomacentridae; genus Amphiprion; species Amphiprion ocellaris. The sequence goes on from NC_072768.1 coordinate 7,964,061, forward strand.
ACCGACTCGATGCACAGTCGACACAACAGTCTGGACACTGTCAACACGGTCCTGGTCGAAGACGCCGAGATCCTGGAGTGCACCGGGCAGTGCGCTAAACTACCCGAGCTTGAGGATGTGCCGTGGAGCCTCGGGGAAGTGGCGAGCGCACTGAACAAGGACGAGGAGATGAGCCTGCCGACCCCCCCGCAGGACGTCCTGCTCCGGCTGTCGGCGCTGGTCAGCCGGGCCCTGGTCCGGGTGGCCAAGGAGGCGCAGCGCCTGAGTTTGCGCTACGCCAAATGCACCAAATACGAGATCCAAAGTGCCATAAAGATCGTCCTCTCATGGACCGTCTCGATAAACTGCATCGGCGCGGCCCTCAGTGCCTTGTCCCTGTACAACATGAGCACGGAGGAGGACAAGTTCAGCCGCGGCAAGTCGACGCGCTGCGGACTCATCTTCAACGTGGGGAAGTTCTTCAGGTGGATGGTCGACAGCAGGGTGGCGGTCAGGATCCACGAGCACGCCGCCATCTACCTGGCTGCCTCCATGGAGAGCCTCTTCCGAGAGGTGTACGAGCGGGTGCTGCGCAGTGCGCTGCTGGAGAGGGATAACGGGATCCCCAAGTTCACTGTGGAGATCCTGGAGCAGGCCGTGAACGGTGATGCAGAGATATGGGGGTCCTTGCAGCACTGGCAGCACCTGATCTGCGGGAAGAATGCAAGTGGTGAGTTGTGAATTGCAGTGAATGCAACAGTTGCACTCCCCCTCATTGTTTGCACAAATTCTTCTGCGTAATTTGTCACCGTTCAGTAGATATTTACATGAGCAGTGCAAACATGGATACAGTGGATGGGAAGGAAGTCTCACCTGCACCACAAATGGAACAACTATGAGTCCCATAAGGATTTATATAGAAAGGTAGCTCAGATTTACCCAGAGATCCTACATGATTACAGTGTCTCCATCACTGAGGAACTTTAGATTGGAAGCGAGAGAATGTTCTTGTAGCTGTAGGAGCTTCAGGCAGGTGACAACTGACTGAGCAGATCATGATAACAGAGAGAGTGATCCTCTTATGGGCGGCTCGCCTCCTCTGTTTCCTGTGCAGTGTGAGATTGAAGATGCTATTCTCTGATAGCCCTTCTTACACTGTTTTGTTCGTGCACAACACGTTGAAAATGGCCACAATATCCAGCCGTCACTCTGAGAGCTTTCAATGGAGGAGGCTCTTCCCTGCTGGTTTCCAACCCTGATGCCCTCTAGAGATGAATTTCATTCTTTTCACCCAAAGAGGAAGGAGGTCTTTCATTCTTGTGTACGTTTTCAGATTCTGCTGCACACAGTACCTCCTTGGCAGTTTACTCACTGGCTTCCCACGGAATTGGAAAACACTTCTCTGTGTGTGCTTTGACAGTGTCTGAGTTCAAGAAACAAGTCTAATTGTATTCAGACTTCAGTGCCACTTAACCATCAATACATCAGAAAGCACTCTAACACATGTTTGCCCCTGTTTTGATGGATGTTGTAAAAGTGCTGCTGTGGCTCCTCTTGCAACAGGTTTACGTAATAAAAGGCCTTGGGGGGACGTATGTGCTATCATGCATTATGCAGAGTGATGTGAATAAAACTGAGTTATAGAGTGAGCGAGAGAAAGAGAGAGGGACAGAGAGAGAGAAAGTTAAAGAGACTCGGTGACCGTATTGATGAATCACCAGCAGAAGCCTGGCATCATTAGAGGAGCACTTTATTTCACTGCTCCTCTCTTTTTAAAGGTATTCTTCAGTCTGCTTACCATTTCCAATGTTTATTTGCTTACAAGAGTTGAGGATTGTGAAGTTTTAGTTGCAGGCAGAATCACATGTAAGTGCATTCATTCGTAGGGATGACAAACTACAGTACACAAAATTGGTCAGGAGATTACAAAAACAATCCATCAGAGTTTCGGGTATTTCTGCACAGTATTAAATTTTAGCATTCAGTCACTCTGCGTACAAAGACCACTTGGCATGCAGTGAGACTCCAGCTGTGGAAGAGGTGTGGCAAGAGTTCAGTGGTGCATTGAAGCAATGAATAGGATGAAATGCAAGTAAAATGTCTGGTGCATGTGGAATGCTGACACAATGCTCAGGGCTAGAAAAGTGGCACAGTGCATGAAGTCCATGCTGTGCAGTGTAGTGCTATACAGCTTATTATGAAGTAGAGTTATGAAGTAATTTTTAAATTACTCACATAAAAAAACTCTTAACACCTACATTCAATATATTCACAATAACAGTAAATGGAAGGACTGGGAATGATTGGGGTTGCTTGAAGTGATGAACTGACGGAGAATTATCAGCCACTGCTCTGCGTCACAGAGCTGTTAGTCATTGTTTTGGCTTCAGGGCTCACAACTTTATTGTTCTGGTTCATTCTCGTTGTGTCATTTATGTCAGATTCTCTACCTGCCCGGCACCCAACAGCAGAACCACAAAGTTAGCGACTATCTAGTGAACACAGTGATGTGTTTAGCAGATATAGACAGATATCTTCCTGAAGTAGTCTGTGGTGACAAAAACGGAGCAAAGAGGAGAGTGAATACTGACCAGGTAGCAGGAAACACAACTCCAAAATAAAGGGTGGTGTGTTTCCATATTTTCATATCTGTTGGATATGTACACTAGAAACTGTTTGCAACACGTTACTCATAGGGCACTCATTGAAATACTTTGAAATTTCAACCCTAGAGTGTTATTGGAGCACATAGGACTTTCTTACTTTGGCGACATTTTTCAAAATTTTTAATTTTTATGTTGAAATTCAACATCAGTGAAGTTACCATACGTGGTTCCTTGCCCATTAGTGGTAAAAAAAACATTCCAAGAAATATATTAGGACAACTAGTAAACTGTAAAATGTGTGAGTTTCATCAACTAACCATGGTTAGTTTTGACATTTCGACCGCAAATATGGAGGACGACTTACCTGCAAGTCCGTCTTGTTTCAGCTTCAGAGAAAAGAGAAAGTTTGATCTGTTCCAGGCCTCTGCTGATTGGTCAAATGCCACGTTGCAGTGTGCTGTAACGTAGAGTGATCTTCGCTGATTGGCTGATTGGCATGCTTCTCGACCTCACTGAGAGGTGGGAGCAATGCCATATTTAATGTGTGCGGAAGTTGCAAAATATGATCACTTGCCCCATAAAGGGTTAACTTAAAAAGTTATCATATACAGTTCACAGTTTTTATCTGTAGCCCACAAGTGGCCAAAATGGTTTAATAAACAGTTTTTGCAGGTGTAAGAGATACGTGTCATTGTATTGTTAAGTTAATACAGGAAGCTCCACACTGCAAAATTTCATCGTCTGCTGCATTTCTTACTCTGATATGGCCGGGTATCTCAAAACACTGCATCTGCACTGACAGAAAGGCTGCGGCATCCTTTGTTGTTTTCCTACTCCAACCAGACAACCAGTCAATCCGATAGTGGGTTGACCTTAACGGAGCCGCCGCCTGCCAGATTGAACCTCCATAGCACTCCATCCATCCTCCCTGCCTCTCTCTGCCAAGTGGGAGTAATTGAAGTGATTTTTCTACATTATGCTAACGCTGGTGACCCAACTTTGTCAGAAGGCCTTTATGAATATCTTTATTGCATCTCCTCCACCAAAGCTGATTTCCATTTCTGTGCTGTCACAGATTCAATAAGGTGGTCGATGGTGTGGGTGTTTTCCTTTTGGAACATTTAGGTTCTATCACACACCTCAATTGTTCTCCTTCGCAGATGCAATAGCTCCGCTTTTTGGAAAACACGCTTATTTCCTTTCTTAAAACGAGATGTGAAAAGATTGATGCCACTTTTGTGTCTACAGTGAATATGAAATTATAGATGGGTGACAAAAGGGCAAAACAGCATAACGTGTTGTTAGTAAGGTAAACGGCCACCGTGTGCTACTATAACAGCTTCAGTGAACATTCGCATTGCTGCTCAAACTCTCTGGAATGCTACTAAAGGAATGCAATATTATTTCAAAATTTATCACTTCATTCGGAAGCACTGTCTAGCACGTAGGTCCAAAATCTCCCATAGGTGTTCAGATTGTGAAGATCATAGCAAATGAGTCCCATCATGCCAAATGCCCTCCATAAGTTAAAGAGGTGCTGGGTCACTTCACTGTAGGGGTCAAGGGTTCAGGTTTTTCCTATAATTTGTCACCCATCTGTGCAGTTAGCTTAGCCTTAAGACCGTATATAGGTAAAAAACAAGCCTAGCTCTGTTCAAATGTAACAAAATATGCCTACCAGTCACTAAGATGATGCTTCAGAGTATTAAATAATGGTTTGTGGTGTTATGGTGGTGTTATGTGCTGCACAGGTTAATGTCTAGGAAGAGAATCTTCCTTAAATCCTGACAACCCAACAGATTTTCAAAGTCACTCGTAATGGCCATGAAATAATTCCTTAAGCTAAGCTAACAGGCAATTGTCTGTATAAATTGGTAACAATCGTCTGATCTAACTCTCAGCAGAACGCAATTACCATAAGTTTGTTCCTCAAAATGTCACACTGGCATGTTTAAAGCTCGTTATTTACAACAGAAGAGAAGTCCAAAAATATAAGCATCTCAGCAGTTTAAGGCTTACGTATTGCATGTTATGTAATAAACAGATTTTTTTTCCTTTGTAATCCATCAATTTTACAAAACAATGGAAAAAAGCTTGTTCTTTGTTTTGTGAATTGATATGTCAGGCGTCAAAACAAGATCTATAATTATTCCATGCTATAATGTCTGTTCTCACCTACTGCAGCATGTAGTTCCGCATTGGCACATCCAGCATATGGCAGGCCTCCCACACACAAGCTCAACACACACCGACTCACACAAACACATACACTTACATCAAGATGTCAGGAGCTCCTTTCACCATGTCTGACTCAGTGCTATTTGCAGGTGGGTGTTGGGTTTCCCTTCTTCTGTGGCTGTGGTATCCTGTCAGAACAGGAAACGGCTCTATATGGTGGGATATTTCTTATGGCTCCCGCTAGACCCGGGACACAGGGATTCTTTGATTTCCTTAATGATGTGTGCATGTCACAGAAAATGTCTAGAGGAATGTGATATCCTGTGCTCAGGGATATGTACTACCCTGAGGATGAGTTTTTAATCACACTATAGGTGTGAGGTGACTTTCATGTCTGGCCAGAGATGGTTTGCAACATTTTGATCTAATGTCATTTAAACAAATGTTAGTTTAAAGCTTGTTCCAAGCCAGTTGTGTTTGCATGTTGGTGCTAATTTTTGTCTTATTCACATTGACAAGTGGCCAGACATGCATGAACTGATGAACTGAGTGCAGTGCAACAGTGAAAGTTAAATATTTTTTTATCTGACTACATCAGGATATAATGTACTCTAGATATTAAGTGTAATTTGGATATATACAAAGCACACCAAGTGACCTTTAACTTGTGAGTAAATATGTCTCATATAAAGCTGCTATAATTATGGTGTGTGTTTGTGTGTAATGTGCAAGAGGTTACTCGTAGTGATAAACACACAGAGAATTACCATTCAAATGCACAATTATTTCAGCTCTATGGAGCATCTAAGTATTGTTCAGCTCACTGTTTTGGTTTTCTGGTCCACGACTTTACTATTTTGGTTCACTCATTTCTATGCACCAGGCAGCTGTTTTCACAAACAAACCTACTGTGTGCAACATTCCAAACAAGTATACATTGGTATACATAGTATAGATACATTATTGATGTATTTAACTGCTTAACAGCCAGATATTTCACAGAGATGTTGATGGAAACCAAACCAGAGCTAAAAGTAGAGTGAATCTTGTACTTCTGCCTGTCAGGTTAGCAGTAGCAGGACTCCAAAATATATTGTTGTAGCACATGTATGTATAACAATGCCTGAACCCTCCATGACAACACTCATATGTTTCCTGAACAGCAGGTGTGATGCTCAGTGTGGTGTCACCATCTGGACAGAACCTGACTCCTCCTGGTTAATCCATAAATGAGTAAAGAGGTTTGGTGTGTGTGAAGCTCAGGAGGGCCATGCAAACATTTCAGGACCATGGACCGTCCTGTGATGACACTAACCTGTGACTCAGAGCAGAAACACCCCTTATGCATAACTTTAAGCTTTGATAGAATTTAAACGTGAATTTTATTATAATTCACCTCCTATACAGTTGTCATGAACAAGGGAATTAGCTAAAGAGACCAAAACCGTTTCTTGCATCAGGCTGTAAACATGTTTATTTCTGCTAGAAAGTTTGACATATTAAAATGGGGAATTATGGGGATTAACTCACTTTTGGAGCTGACCTCAAGTGGCCATTTGAGGGACTGCAGTTTTGACACACTGGCTTCATTTTTCAGCCACAAGCAATAAACATCATTTGTTATAGTTTTCTTTGATTGCAGCTCTGCTACTTAGCCGAATAAATGAAATAATACAGGTGCAAAAACGTGAGCATAGGAGAGAATAATAATAAATAATTATTAGTTTTTGATATGGATGCCACTAGTCATTATTCTCATCATATTAGAATGAAGAAAAAAATTTCAAAAAATGTTCATTTGTTGTTGTTTTGTCATCCTCTAGCATTAAATAGAGCAGCCATTTCATTGTAGAGTTGCAATTTTGTATTGACATTCATGAATCTTACATCCAGAAATCCATCACAGAGCAGTCACAGATACCAAATTATCTACCGGTGTTGCCAGCAGTAGAAATTCAGTGCATCTTTGCGGAGCTGTTGCCAGTAGCATGTGAAATAGAACACCGTTGAGGGGTAATTTGAAGTCATTTGAACAACTGGCATGCTGCTCTGTGGCATTGTTCTCTGTTCGCTCTCACTTTTTTCTCGCCTGGAAAAAACATACTTCGCTGTCACTAATGCACGCTCCTTTCAGCACAAAGAACACACCTCTGTGGGTCGTGTCCAATGGCACTCTGGAAAATGTGGAAAATCACAGAGTGAAAAGGCACATTTAGAGAAAGTGGCCACACAGAAATAGCAAATTACAGCACTGAAGCACATCCCCTGGAAATCACAGCACCATTACAGTGTGAAGTGAAGGTGGGGTTTTCCTTTCAAAGTTTACTAAGGTACAGACATCATGTGAGGAAAGCAGAGGGACACTTGTTGAGTGTGTATGTGATTAGATGCTTTACTGTTGTCGGTTTTTGCCGTTTTCGTGGTGCCTCATGATGGTGATAGAGTGGAGGTCCTATCCAGGTCTTTTGTTCCTTATCCAGCAGTTGGTGTGCGTCGGTGCCTGGTGCACACATGCTGTGGGGAAGGCAGGCAGACAGGAATGACTGCGGTCTGCAGCGGTACCACTCTGTACCGGCGGAGACCAGTCCCCATTATGTCTGGGAGTGAGATATAACATATCTGTGTGAGGGAAACCCTTACACAGCAGCACACACTTGGGCACATAAGGCAGCAACACACACTTGCAAAGCCACACACAGCCCAGGAGCAGATCTGGAATTAATTGTGAGTTTCAGAAGGGAGTGAAGAATGCTGATGTGACACTGAGTCTGGTACAGCGAAGGAGAGCTCCAGCCAAGTTTACTTCAGTTGATTAAGAGGAGACAAGTGATAGAATACAGTTAATTCTGCACCCAGCTGGCAACGCCTGCAAGAGATTGTGGGTCATTTTTTTCTTGCTTTTTCTTGTGCACCCCAGTGGATTGTAGAAAAGCTTTGTGTTGTAGAGTGTCACTCATTCCTGTGTGTGTTGATACATGCAGCTGGAGAACTGGTGTTGTCAGTCAGCTGGTATATGAGTACAAATACCAGTTTTAGGGCGTAAAACGTTAGGGATCATTTTTTAAATGGCGATAACGATGCAAATTATTGGTAATCAGGAACGACATTTAACTGATATTTCTAACTGATCTACATTAAATGTAATGTTTTAGCAGCATGTAGTAGCAGAGAACCTGTCATTCATAACGAGACTTCTTCATTAATGAGGGTGGTTATTATTGGAAATGTTATATAGAAATGGAAGTTATTAAATTTTCATGTTCATATGGGATCAACTGAGATTATGTCTGTTGTTCTCATCTATTTTCTTTATCTTGCTCTGATGTATCACTTTAATTACCCACTAAGGTCCATATTAAAGCATTAATAATTATTGTTTTACATACACATATTTAAGGTTAATTTGTGGTTGCCTTCTAAGTTAGCTGCTAGCCGTTAGCATAACCTTAGCCACAGTGAAAATAGCTTGTTTCCTGGTGAGCTTGTGTTTCTTGTTTGGCTTTTGCAATCTCTGTTTAAGAGACATTTCTGTGACTACAGAGTGACAACAGACAATGAGAAGAGGCTGCATCGGACTTGAAGTAATATGTTTTATTTGTCAATAATCAGTCAATTAAAATACAGATAATTGGAAAAAAATGGCAATTATCAGCCACTATAATCGGCCAGGTTGATGATCGGTCTTTTCCTGTAAAACATTCAGATATTGATTTACTGTATTACAGTAATGTTGTGACGAGAAATTGATGAAGTCATTGTTAACTTTTCAGTCTTTCAAGAAGAGTTAGCATCTTATCTGAAAGGCACCACGTGACTCCGTACCACCGTCTGGAGTATATGCTCTGCTACATGTGCTACAGAGACTATTGTACCGTATTGTTATGAATAGAGTCAGAGCCACAACAAAATTATGCCAAGCATCTTTTTCTGCATTATTTTTGGTACAAAAAAAGGTTTTTGTCACAGGTTGAGCATACTGGCCTGGTGTTATGTAATTTGAGCTCTAATTATTATCCCACAGTTCAGGATCTTCTCAGTGATTAGTCATTGAAGACCATGATATTCATTTTTGAAGAAAAAGAGCATAAAATTACAATCTGGTCCAATTTAATCAGCCTTTATGAACAATCTCTACAAGAGTTAAAAGCTCAGCTGGAGCTGCTGCAGTTAGGGCTAATTTAGCAGATTTTTCTTGTTTTCATGTCTAACCTTTAATACCAAAATGAGATTTACTCCATTATAGCCCCGACATCGTCAGCCCAGAAAGTGAACACTTATTGCTTAAAATCACTCTGCTAGCTTCCTGTTTACCCTCAGTGGAAAAGCTTTAGTATTTTTATCTCAGGATGGCATTATCAGGGGAGCTTTAGCTGATTTTATTTCTGTCTTTGGGAGAGTTTTGTTTCCCTCTGGACTAAATCTTCAGGGCAGTTTCAGTAAGTTTTCCCAAAGCGCAGAAGGAAAGTTCACCTTTCTCAGAATTTGCTCTTAGCCAGGTAGACAATGAAAATATTCCACTGCTAGAACCAGAGAAGTTTGACAGGCTGTACCACACAGCCAAATCCAGGGAAGCTGTGGCTAAGAATGAACTGTTCATTATGGAAGAAAAGCAGAGGGAGAGAAAGAGGCACAGATGGCAAGGATCAAAACAGGAAAATCCATAAGAGAGACTGTGGGTGACAGATGAGACCCAGACAAGCAATGTCTACTTCTTATTATAGCAGGAAGAAAAGTCTGAGCAAACAAGTACCAGCAAGTGGATTAGTTGGATGAAGCATCAGTATCGACAATGTTTTTCGCAGCTCTGAATTCCTTTTGTTGTATAGAAGGAAATGATCCCGTTTAAATAGCAGCCAGTCTGGCTGGAAAGTATGAAGGAGATACTGGTAAACAAGCTTTGAACTTGTACACCCTGTTTGATGTGAGCTGAGCAAAATTCAAAGAAATTGTCCTGTCACCATTAGAAAAGTGATATGTGTGATAGAGACGGCTGCGTGTTGGGACACGTCTTGACACTTGTTGATTCATAGTTGTTGAACAGGGTACCAAATTCTAATATATTTACACAACAGACACAAGTACACACGTACCTGTACAGCTCTTTCATCAGCTATGATCAGATAAATGCTAAAATCAGCATGAGCAGAGCAGGTTTCCCTCAAAAACACTGCTTTGATCAGCCACATTGTGCTTTTACAGTTCAGTCTGTGTCTTCTCACCTGTTGTTGTTTAATTGCTCAGTTTAACTGTCAGATTGCAGATCAGTTTATTCCTTATGAGGAACCTGCAGTGACGCTTAGTTTCCTCGGGGTGTATGTGGTAATCTTCTGCTAATCTTACCAATCAGGATCACTGGTTGATGCCCCCAAAAATCAGAACCGTTCCGTCGAGAAGTCAGTGTGAAGATCAGCTCTTATCTCCCAAAAACAACTATTGAATCCTCTATAAGAAAAGCTTAGATTGGTCCTGTGAGAAGAATGGATTCACTCAGTGATGAGCTCCTACTTCTTCTACTGTTTGTCAAACTAACTTCAGCTTCAGTTTCTCAAACTAAAAGTGGATCACTGACTGGCAGAACTAACTAATAATAAGAATTAGATGAAATGAAAGGAATATTTTGACTTTTGGAGATTACGCTCATTCTCTTTATTTTTGAGAGCATTAACTGTGTATAAAGATGGACGAATGCATCACTCTTATGTTTTGTGAAGAGTGACCTTCGAAGCTCAGTGACTGACTCCTCTTAAATCCCAGTTAATCCAAAAATGAGCAAATTGGTGGAGTGTCAGAAGAGCTGAGGCAGATGATGCAAACATCCCTGGGTCATGGACTTTCCAGTGACAGCGCCCACCTGTCATTCAAAGCAGCCCTTAAACATGCATAAATTTAAGACCAAGTAAAACTTAATTTGGTGACTTATGTAGAAAATACCCCACATGCAGTTATAAACAATGTCTAAACTAGCTTTAGAGACAAGAAAACATTTCTTTTACTGTGCTGTAAACATGTCTTTTTCTGCTGTTGAGTTGGGCATTTTAACATGGGACTCTTTGGGGATTGACTCACTGTTAGAGCCAGCTTCAAGTGGCCATTTAAGGAACTGCAGTTTCTGGAACATTGGTTTAAGTTATAGCTCTTGCGGTTGCTACTTGCTTGAAAAGTAGATGAGAAAATCCTCAGATGCAGATGTAAGATTGTCAGCTTAACATAAAGAAAGGAAGCCATAGCTAAACAGCTTCACCTGCCTGTTTCTAAAGGAACACAATCCACTTACCAGCAGTGTTAATTCAAACAAACTAAGCTAGCTGTTTGTTCTTTATGCTAAGCTAAGTGTACAATACAAAAAAACAGTCCTTTTAATTAGGACTGGGACTTTAACACATTTATTACGATTAATTATTTACAGAAAAAATAACGTGTTAAAAAAAATAACATATTTAGTCACACCTTTTTCAGTTCCCTAATTTCTGGCACGCTGGTATCACTGATGAACACTCCAGCCCAGTAGGTGGCAGCAATGAACCTAAAGTCTGTTTGCCAGCCACAAAGAAGATGCACAGGACACACTGAGTGATGTCAGCACAAGAAAGTTTGGTGAACAGTGATAGAAGACAAGACCGCATTGAGCTTGCTGAGCGGAAAGTTTTCTTTTTAAAAATTTCCGGTGGCAGCTTGGATAAAAGCATAATTGTGTGCAAATTGTGCAACAAAGAGTTTTCTCTTTCACGGAGAACATGTGTGGAGATTTCTGAAGTGATGATGAGGAGCTGAACTTCTGTTATTCCAGTCTTCTGTAAACTACTTCATGCGTGTTTCTGTAGGACATGGTGAATGCTGAGCCATGCAGTGCTGTATAAACTAAGGACAGATATTGTTCATGTGACAAAAAGAAAAACTCTCTCTCCTATTGACATGACCGTGTTCCCATGGATTAAACATATACTTTCACTGGAGGATGTAATTATCCTTGGAAATATATGTGTGTGTGTGTACATATATGCTAATCACTGCTGCCGTCTGTTGTGTCGTTACTGAATCTTTTACATGCTGCTCAGTTGCTGGTTTGGTATTAGAATGAAGTGGGGACCCTTTAAATCTGAGAAATTGGCAAATATGATTACATCAACCTAAATATAACTGCTTTCCATCAGTCTGCCTCATCTGCAGTACCTGCTTTCTCCCCTTTTTTTCTGGACTGAATTTCAGCGATCGCCAGGATGTGTCTGAATGTGTTTCACTCACTTGCACATGGACAAATCAGCAGTGACAGAAACACCAAGAGGAAAAGTGTCGCACTGCATCCTCAGAACTCGTCTCGTGACTGCAGTGCACTCTGGTCTGTTGAAACAGACAAACAATGGATCCAGTTTTGATTAAAAATGAGGCCAGCATCTGTGCTAAAAGAAAGAAACGTTTCTTGTTTATCTTGTTGTAATGTGAAACATTTCGTGTTATAACATGGTAACTTAGATTGCATTGTTATAATGTGAAACGTGCTTGAATGAGGAAGTGGTGTGCGGATAAATTGAACAATATGGCTCATTTACACAATTGATTAAGCTCTACTTCACGCTTGGGTTGAGATGTGGTGAGATTCTGCTGTTATTAAGCACAGTGGATGATACAATGATAAGTCTGCACACACAAAGAAGGATTTTAAAATGCATGGAGCTGCAGGTCGCCTCATGTCTCATTGATCAGCCGCAGGGGCACTGGAGGCTCAGTGGATACAAGATTTATCATAATATCATACATCTTGTTGAATAATCTCCCCATGTCTCAAGCCAAGAATGAGATAAAACCTAATCAGATTATGTAAATGGTCAATTTTCCTTCATTTAACTGATCTTTGCATTCTGAGAATATACGTTATGACATTATAACATGAAATATTTTATACTACAACAAGATAAATAGTAGGCCTATATTGTTCAAACAACTTTTCTGTTATGTCATTCAAGCATTTACGTACGTAATACATAAACTTTACATACATTTTAACTGGAAAATATCTTGCTATATACTGAATATATCTTTTTGTTGTAACAATAAACTTGTCACATTAGAATGTGAAATTGAACCAATTTTATTTTTCTGGTGTGGCAGTAATATGCTTCCATAATTATTGGTCTAAATTTGATCAAAATCTGATTGAAAGATACTGTCAGAGTAATTCCTTCAACTCTGGGGACATAAACTACTGTAAGTGCCCACAACAGCTTGAATAGTTATTAAAAAAAATATTATCTTATAAATTGAATCTGGAAAGGCATTTCTTAAGATACCACATGCAAATTTAATAAGTCAGAAAGATTTTCAATGTTTGGATTGTTTCTTTTAGTTTTAGTAATTTTTAATAGAGTATGTAAGTTTGCTTGTGAACAATGAAATGACACGAGCAGAGGCACAAAATGGGGCTTATATGGCTCTAAGAGGTGGTGGATTTGCTGATGCAGTACTGATTCTGTTCCAGTGGACCAGTATCCCATTACCTCCCATGAGAGCTCAGACCACTGACCTTCAGACTGTGTGTGTCACTGCATATACACTGTGTGCATGTTTGAGGAAAGTGAAATCAACATTCCTCTTTCAGTTTCCTGGTGTGAAACTGCCTCAGTGGCCTGAAAGATTCAGCCAGATCATTTCCATTGGACTAATCAAGACATGAAGGGATGGATGTCTTCTCTTTCTCTCATTTCTGCTGCCCATTTCTCATTCTCTCTGTCGTGCTTCCTCAATTTCTCCTGTCTGTTTCGGTGCGGCTTTTCTTATTCAGTGCAGATATAATGAATCCACTCTGTGCCACCGCCTTGACGGAGAGTAGGCACTGAGTTGGGGTAGCCTTGTCCCATCCTACATGTCTGCCAGAGCTCTAATAGTTCTGTCAATCCAGATGTGGAAGGCCCCTCTGGGGAGCCTGACTGCATGCAGACATATATGTCTGAACCATGACAGATCTTCTCCAGATCGAACTATAATCTGTAACAGTAGTTTGCACAGTGCAGAGGGCAGAGCTGTGTGTGTGTGTGGGTGATGTGAGGGAAGGTAGATGAGAAAAGTGGCAGATAACAACAACATTAAGTCCACGTATAGAGTGTCAAACTGCTTTCTCTCAAAAGCTGCACTTAAACACATGGACGTTGGACGTCTTCTCAATCCTTCTCTCCAACTGAGTGAGTTTGCTCAACCCCCAGCTGAACTAGCACCATATGGTACAGATTACTACAAGAGAAGGTATATGCCCTATATGTATTTGTTCATGGCTATTACTAACATATGCCAGTTCCTGCTTTACTCCCATTTCATTGTCAAAGTGGATCAGACGTTGGCAGAATAACAACTTCACTGCGAAAAGACAGATGCTTACAGACTGTAACTTCTGCCCTTTTTCTTTTAAGAAAAATAATGAAACATTACACTGTATATTTTCTTATAGTAGGCATTAGTGGTGTGTAGTACCTTAAACCCAAAAGATAAATACAGCCTCGTACTAATCTGTCTAAATCAGAGTTCTGCACATTGTACTCCTCATTCCGCTAACTTCCCAACAGGGAAATGATCTTATTTGGTATGTTATGTTTTCTCTAAATCCTCTGTCTTGTGTTTAAAATCTTGTAAGGATTTCAGTCTTAACAGAAACCAGTAACACACTTACGTATAATGGTTGCAGATGAAGGATGTCTTTCTACAATATTTGTGACAATGGGTTTTAGAGAGAGGATTAGTAAAATATTGGAAAAAGTAAATACTTCTTTAGTTACTCTGTTGGAGCTTTGAGTACTAATGGCACAGTCAGTCCAAGTGTGTAGACTTTTTAAATATACAGAATAATCCTTTTCTCCTTCTGGACTGAAATGTGGGGTTTTGTATACCTCAGCCTTGAAAATTGTTGGCCACTTGGTTTTTGTACAAAGCTGACCATAAACAGGCAAGACACTGTGTTAAATGAGATGCATATTCCAAATGTGCTGCATTCATGTCCAAGAAATGCTCATAAACCCTGAATACTATCAGTATGTTCCACATGTCTAAATCAGAAAATGCTAAACATGGAGTAAGGCCTAATTTGGAAGTTCTGAATAGAAAATGTTGTTTACATGACTACGTTAAATTCAGAATGTTGTCTAATTTGGAATAATAGTGGAATGTTAATATGCATGTGAATGTAGTCACTGTAAAATGAAGTAATAATATTGTAGCTACTAATCCCAGGTCTACTCCATTCTTTGGAGAAGACAAATGCATCTATACTTTCATAATTTGTGTATTTATATGTTTGTAGTCTTGCATCAGCCTCTGGTGATGCTACATTCAGGAACCAGCTGGTTAGAGGGTTTGTGAACTGTGCAGTATCACTGTAAAGATGAGACGTCTAAAGATGCAGCTGTTAATAGAATGTAAACACCCCCAGAATGTAAACTTGTCCTTTGTTAAAGACATCCTCCGGTCAAAATCAAGGTTTTTACCTCATTAACATCTCCATATGGTGCTTTTTCATATGCTGGGATATACAACATGAGCAAAAAAGGCAGTCGTGGCTGAACATTTCTGCCTTCAAACTGCATAAAGGTTTCAAAGACCTTTTCAGACTTCAGACAGAGTTTCAGACTTCTGCACTTTTGCATGTGACAAACCTAAGGAGCTGCTCTTGACAACATTGTTGTATGATTCTAACATGTGTGGCTGAATTACACCAATACTGCAACTTGGAATTGTGTAGCCGAGGTCTGCTCTATTCTTTGGTCTCTTTTATTTGGAGAGGAGAATAGCTTCTGTACTAGGAGAGGACAAATGCATCTATACTTTCATAATTTGTGTATTTATATGTCTGTAGTCTTGCTGGCATGTTTGCATCAGCCTCTGGTGATGCTACATTCAGGAACCAGCTGGTTAGAGGGTTTGTGAACTGTGCAGTATCACTGTAAAGATGAGACGTCTAAAGATGCAGCTGTTAATAGAATGTAAACACCCCCAGAATGTAAACTTGTCCTTTGTTAAAGACATCCTCCGGTCAAAATCAAGGTTTTTACCTCATTAACATCTCTATATGGTGTTTTTTCATAGGCTATAATACACAACATGAGCAAAAAATTCAGTCGTAGCTGAACATTTCTGCCTACAAAACTGCATTAAGGTTGCAAAAACAGTTTCAGACTTCTGCACTTTTGCATGTAACAAACCTAAGGAGCTGCTCTTGACAAAATAGTTTTTTGATTCTAACGTGTGGCTGAATTACACCAATACTGCAGCTAGGAATTGTGCAGTTTTACGGTTTCACAGGTGAGCTGGACTTTGAATTTCTGTGTGCTATATGGAGGATTGAACTTGTAGTAAGCAATGCATTAAATTCTACTTTTGCTGTTGAATAATTTTCCTGAGTGAAAGTAGAATTGAAACGCTGGAAGTAAGCCAAGCCATTTTTGTTAAGAGTGAATTTTCCACTGAGTACCTTTAATAATGAAAGCTGGTTTCTGGGAAACACCCACACCACTGCCACAGCACAATAGTGATTAAAAGCCACTAAAAATGACTCAGCATTGTCATTATGCTCTGTTCTTTTGGTTCACTGAGTTATTCTGTTTGGACTGACAGAGCTTTGGAGCACTGTCTGAATCACAGAACAGAGAGGAGTTTGGAGGATCACAGGTGTGTCTGTCAGATTTATAGCTGGCATGGTTTTGCATGAGGTCTGCCTTTACAGCTCTGATCCTCACCGTCTCACCGCTGGAAGTCTGATTTGTAAAGGAAAGGACGGGCGCTGGGAGGATGAGTTGCAGGATTGTGAGAGGACGGGCTGTTCACTTTTAGATAATCTCCAAACCTGCTGAAAAATGCATGCAGCTGGGAATTTCTGATGAATTCTATGACCTGCATGAATATTGTTTATTCAGGTATCTGGTATTGAGTCTTCTTTGAGGTGCTGTTGTTTATTTTTACCCCAAAAAAGGACCTAGTCTGTCTTAGGCATGACATTTGGTGTGTGCAGGCAATTTTATTTATATTCCACCAATTCACAATAAGCATCACCTCAGTGCACTTCCTGTAGTAAAGTCAAGACCATACAATTCTATATTATACAGAGAAATACAAGAAATTCAACAATTCCCCTTGAACAAATCGATTTTTATGTTTTTTTGTTTTTTTTTTTATTTCCTGCTGAGGGAAATCTATGATCCAGGTGACCAATACTGTGCGGTTAAAGCCTGATCTGACTGAAGATGAGGCCGGTATCTGTGGAGCAGAAGCAGATTCGTCTGCCAGTTGTTCTGCAGCGTCCCGTCGTTAACCTTCATTACATGATGTAATGTGGCACCACAGAGGGTTGAAATGAAGCGCACCACCTCACTAAGTCCCACCTCTGAAAATGTGAAATTCAGGCGCAGTTTTCATCCAGCAGATAAATTATTGATGTTCTCCAGGCGATGAGGACTGATTGCAAAACCGATTTCTGCTATTGTAACCTTTTGCACACCTGCAGACCTTACACAGTGAAGGAAATGATACCTCCAACCTGGCGGCGCTCCCACAGAGACCCCCGAGTGTAATTTGCATCCGAGCATGTGCTCCGAGAAATCGCACACAGACGGAGTTATTGAGAGAGGAGGGGAAGGATGAGCAACAGATGGAGGGCAGGATATGAAAACGTGGTGAAAAACACTGGAACCGAGGGCTTGAAAACAGGACTAAGAGACTGCATTTTTATTTATTTATTTATTTTTTTGCCTGTGTGTGTGTTTGTGTCAGCTGAGAAGAGGGCTGAGCCGAGATCTGAAGTGAACTATTAGGGTCGGCTCCGCTGGCAGGGAAAGCTGCATCCATCCAGTTTGGTCTCTTTACTTGCCTGTCAGTGGCGTGAACCAAGTTGGCTAAGCGGCACCTAAAAGCAGCGCTGCCAACTTGGTTCACGCCACAGTCGCTGTACAGTCCAGCGCTTGAAAAGATGGATGACAGCAGCTCAGAAAAGGGAGGCGGGAAGTGCAGCCGAACACTGATCCACTGATCAGTGAGGAGAAGGGCCCGACTGATACGGACTTTTTGAGGCCGATGCCAATTCCGATATTTGTCAGAAAAGAGATGTTGTTGTATCTTCTGGCCGTCATAACCACGATACAAAGATTTTCAGCTTCGTAATCACATGTTGATGCTTCAGCTGGTAATGGCACCAAAATCACTTAACTATTTTCATTTTGTGCTACTCTACATTCTGCTCCACCACATTTCAGAGAAACACTATGTTCTTTTGACAGCTACTTTATAGTTGCATTACAGGTGGAATTTGAATATGAAACCTATTACCATCTTTAAAAGTATAGTACATTGCAAACTTTCACCATAAAAGAGCATATATATCACATTTTAGTACAGCTGCAACTTAAATGCTGATGCATCAGTAGTAAAAACCTGATACTGTAATAGAAATTATTTAAAAATATAAGTCCTTGAAAGCGTTCACTCTGACTGACGAATACTTTTCACTTGCGTACTTCTGAATGCAGTTTCGCTCACAATGGGCGATTTTTTTTTTGTAATTCACAGACTATTTTCAGGGTCATTTCATTACCTTTACTTTTAAACTCTTCTCTTGGTCATTTTAAGGTGTTCTCATACATGCTAGCTTCATTTCAGACTACCTAACTTGGAAAAAATGTGTTATGTATTATGAAGTTGTGTTTTATCTCACTATGACATGCTGGCAGCAGAAATATCTTTTCATAATTGTGGAGCAAAGATTGTGTGGATTCTGGCAACATCAGAAAGATGATGGTGAAATACTGTATGACTTAAAAATTGGGGAAAATATGTGCTTTGTGCCAGCAGAAATAATATTAAAATCATTATTTCATTCACTGAAGGGTTCCTACTTGCAGAGGTGGCAAACTATTCAAATATTTGCCCCCCACCACAAAACTAGGGGCCTCTAATTGCCACTTTGCCTACTTTGAGTGTAGAATCGATGCTGCCTTCATGCACCTAGATGACCTGCGGTTTTCTTTTGACCACAATTTTTGTCTCATTAAATGAAAAGCACATTTATTAATTTGTGTTTATATACAAAGAGGGATGTAATGTTGGCTGTATGTTGGAAGCAATGCAGAGATTTGCTGTTATTTCAAGCTCAGATTACTCTGGTGAATAACGAAACAGCGAGTATCATAACATTGGGTAAATTCTGCTGTGTATTTTGATATGTGGTAGGCAACCAAGAAGCAAGAGGTCTGTTCCACTATTCCATATCATTGCACAGATATATTGCTATGTATGCATTGTGCATATAATAAAATATCTAGATATTAATTATCTATGCAGCGACAACTTCATGAGTATTTCTAACAACAGTAATGGGTGTAGAGATGGACCCACAGCTGCATGGATGTTGTAGCTATGATGTAATCTGATATAAATTCAAGATGCATTTCCAATGCAAGGCATCTCATCACACAAATAAGCATCTAGCATTACTGGAAAGGTCACGTCATTTAATGTGTGTTACACCTCGCTGCAGTGCATACTGAGAAGACGGGATATGAATTTGAAGTGTGTCCGTCGGGCTTTAAAGGGTTGATATATAAACATATTTGTACTGTACAACTAAAATAACGAAAACAGTCATTAGCTCACACAGTAGCTCACCGAGCTTTTTATTACATCCAGTTTCACTTCCATGGAGATGGCTTTCCTTTTCTTTGAAGCATCAGAAGAGTCTGAGTTGCTTGGGAGCCATAATGAAGTTAGCGAATGTAGCATAATCCAACGTGGCGGCAAATGTAACCAAAGCTGTCTTAGAGCGCCGTGTGACTATTGTACAAGCAGTATTCGTCCTCTCCGCTCGCCAACTAGTTCCACTGTACCACTTCCGACGTAACAACGAAATGCCATACGTTAAACCAAGGACCAGCCCGTAATCAGTTCCGACTGAACTAAACTGATTAAGTAAAGTAAATTATGTTGTGCAACAGTTAACAGCTAAAATTATAGTGATTACAAAAAAGTTGAAGAAATAGCCATTATGCACTTTCCACTGTGCTCAAAATTCAGCCCATTTAAACTTTGACCTCTGTGATGTTGCCTGAAAGCAACTCATGGTGGGTGAAACTGACACCTTACAATCTTTCCATGATAAAGAAGCATGGCTCAATAGCAATCCAAAGACATGGATGCTAGGTGGCTAAACAATAAGCTGTTTTCCCCTGCAGAAACTTGTGGACCATTTTAGAGCAGCTTATACCTTGTTGGACCTCTTTCAGCACTATTTTCAAGGGAGAGATGAGCTCCTACTCTGGGGTAGGAACGTTTTTGGGGTGGCCCTGAAAATCCATAGGGTGGAGCTTGATGCTGATGATTAAAACTTGAAGAGGACAAGTGCTATTTTTGTCATACATTAGAAAGTCAAAGTTCACCTTATAGGCTAAACCAGCAAACAGCATCAAAGCAACTATCTCAGTTCCCTCTGTTCTATTTTATACGCATTCATAGGATTGGATTATGTCCAGTAACTACTATTTGTTCCTCCTGGAACTGATGCTGGTAGAAGCTGTTTACAAAATTATACCCCATGAGTCGAGTGGATCTTTAACTATGGTAGAAACGGAAAGGCTGAAGAGGCTAATTAAGAGGATGTTCTCATAAATGCCTGCTCTGAGTCCCTACAGTGGAATAGCTTCTAATTCAGCTTTCCTGTAGTGCTTCAAACATCTTAGTGCTACTTGTAACACAGTTTGCCCATCAATCTACACTTTGCCTTTGTGCTTTGCTCATCCTGCTGATCATCAGTGTACAGAAATGAAAATGGCCTTGCCATCAAAACTTCCCCTGCTTTTCTCTAAGCCCCAGCGTTGTATCATGCTCTTCTTATCCTGAGTGACAATGCCCTCTGACACCTCTGGCTGCAGCTCTCTGCAGGGTGATGTTTTCAGGCAGATTCCGCTGTAGAAACAGGTCGTGGCGCATCAAGATAAAGATCCTGCCCTTTGGCCTCTCCCACCACTTCCAGCTTCTGCTGCTGCAGCTGAGGGGAGATGAGTGACAGAGGGAGCCTAAGGAAAAAAAACAAATCCCTACAGACAAAGATTCAACACTTTACCCGAAGCATCGGAAGCCGCTTTCTCTTTGTTCGTCTTTGCAGCAGAAGTGCAGACAATGTAAAACTAACATTGATTTTCAGACTAGTTTCAGCTTTAATGGATGAAATGATGAGGTCAGATTTAGGCTGATAGAAGGCTGATTACATTCCTTGTGTCACCTCTTAAAGGTTAAAGAGTTAGAACTCAGAGAGAGAGAGAGAGAGTGACACTATATACACTCACTGGCCATTTTATTAGGTACACCTTGCTATTAAAAGGCTGGACCCCTTTTTGCCTTCAGGACAGCCTTAATTCTTTGTGGCATACTTTTGACAAGGTGTTGGAAACATTCCTCAGAAACTTTGCTTCATATTGACATGATAGCATCATGCAGTTTATGCAGGTTTGTCGGCTGCGCGTCCATGATGCCAATCTCCCGTTCCTCCACACCCCAAAGGTTCTATTGGATTGAGATCTGGTAACTGTGGAGGCCACTGGAGTGCAGTGAACTCATTCCATCTGTTCAGGAAACCAGTTGATGATCTGAGCTTTGTAACATAGTGCATTATCCTGCTGGAAGAAGCCATCAGAAGATGGTCCAATGTGGTCATAAAAGAATGGACATGGTTAGAAACAACACTCGGGTAGGCAGAGTGGTTTAAATGATGCTCAATTGGTACTAAGGGAATGTTGCAGCTGAAATGGAGACTCATCAGACCAGGCAATGTTATTCCAATCCTCTGTTGTCCAATTATGTGTGAGTCTGTGCGAACTGTGGCCTCAGTTTCCTGTTCTTAGCTGACAGGAGTGGCAACCAGTGTGGTCTTCTGCTGCTGTAGTCCGTCTTCTTCAAGGTTGGACGTGTTGTGCGTTCAGAAATGGTATTCTGCATTCCTTGGTTGTAACCAGTGGCTATTTGAGTTACTTACCTTTCTATCATCTCCAACCAGTCTGCCCATTCTCCTCTGACCTCTCATATCAACAAGGCATTTTCGTCCACACAGCCGCCACTCACTGGATATTTTCTCTTTTTTGGACCATTACCTGTAAATGCTAGAGATGGTTGTGCGTGAAAATCCCAGTAGATTAGCAGTTTCTGAAATACTCATACCAACAACAATGCCACATTCAAAGTCACTTAAATCCATTGCTTTTCCATTCTGATGCTCGGTTTGAACCTCAGCAAGTTGTCTTGACCACGTCTACATGAATAAATGCATTGAGCTGCGACCATGTGATTGGCTGACTAGCTATTTGCGTTAACAAGCAATTAAACAGGTGTACCTATTAAAGTGGCCAGCGAGTGTACATATAACCATGTAGACATACACAGTCTAGTTTAGTTTCTGCTCTGGGACTGTCTTATCCGTGCTTCAGTGATAGCACAGCATGCTGACTTGAAGAAACTCACTCCTGCTCTGATGTCATTGTATACACTCAACCAGTCAGCCAATTAGGCAGGGTGTTTGAAGATGCTGAGCGATGTGATTTTCTTCACAGACAAGGATTACTACTCTAGATTCAAAGCAGATATGAATCATTTGCATACTCATTTTTGGCAGGATGGGAGCTGACCTGCCCCATCCAATCTCATTCCATCAAAAGGCAGATTGCATTTCTGATTTGAGGGATAACAGAATTGCTTGTACCAAGATTCTTATTTAGGGCAGACTTTGTGAAGGTCAAGAGTGAGTGTGCGGAGATTTGTGCTTGACAGAGAGGGTCATTCCATGTATAATCAAAGTTGGGAAACCATGAGCTGTGAAATTTGTGTGCAGAGATTTGAGACGTCTCCTCTTTGTGATGCAGACGGAAGCAAATAAATCATGTCCGACTTATCACACGAGGCATGCCGCTCAAGGCCTGATTGTCAGCAGGAGAAAAATGAGAGCAAAGCAAGGATGAGTTTGATTTGCTCAGGGACCGGGGACAGATAAATCTTTCAGTTACCTCCAGCTGACAAAGTCACATTTTTAAGATTTCTTTTTCCTCACCAGAAATGTTGACATTTGAGAAGCAGCTCACATACAGGGAAGTGATTATGTTGAAGTCCTCATATAGAGCAGCTGATGGTTTCACACAATTTTGAAAGTGCACTGGCATTCAGATATCGTAAGCTGGGACTTTAAAGTCAAATAGTTATAACTTAGTGATGGGAGAGAGGACTAATTAGCATTTCTCAGCCTTGGTGATTATTACAAGATATATGATACACATATTATGATACACACTGATGACTTTGCATTAGCTCAAAGCATGAGTCGGCTCTTTTCACTTCTTCTCGTCTCAACAGAGCAGTTGTGATTGTTTGGATTTACTGTAATGTGCAAGATGAGCCTGTGTCAGTTTCATAACTTTAAGAGCAACAGCAGTGAATTCCTGCAAACCGTCAGCACAAACTTTAAGCATAAAGCAGGTCGTATTTGTTAGTCAGGCTCTACTACCTTATTTTTATGTAATCTCCTATGTACTCTGAGATCTTTGCATTTCACAGTCGACTCAAAATTCCTTTATTTTCTCTGATTATGTACCATCTTCATGCATTTCTAAATGGTGGTAGTTGCATAAATTGGAAGGGGATGATGATGCAGCTGACCTCCAAAACCAAATAAAATTCATACATCATCAGAATAAATCTCATCTCATGGAGAAATAGCTCAAGATGCATGGATTGGATTCACTCTCCACCACTGGCAGCATCTCAGTGGAATTTAAGAATCATTACGGAACCATTAAGATATGCTTTGCTTTGAAAGTCAAACCCGCTTTTTTTCTCTCCGCACATGGAAACTACATGATGTGGTTGGAGCTCGTACTCGGCTTTGCGGAGCTTTTTTCTCATAATATTATGAAGTGTCTTGTTTGGGGATGGTGTAATTCTTAATGTACACTGTAAAGCAAGACAGCTGTACTTATTACAGAAGAGGTGAAACTCATCCTCAGTCAGTGTGTGAGCCAATAATTCAGCATTTAATATCTGAAAAATGAAAGGTTTAAGCAAAACAAACAAGCACATGGGCCGCTTTTATACTGTTTTTGTTTTGTAGGGCTTTTTTTGTATTCGCTGTAAATGTTAGCTGTTCTGTGAGACTGTATGCAGATTTACAGGCTCATTGAATGTGCTTTTGATTTTCTAGTGGATGGCTCTGCAGCCCATAATAACGGGTCTTTAACAGTGTACTACAGCTCATCTCTGGGGACACAAACCGCTGCAGTGATATCACTGTGGGTGCAGCTCATAATGAAGGGAGCTCTAAAGCACCCTTGTTTCCACACAAGTGTGTCACAACAGATTATCTGATCAGTGTTTATGAAATGAACTCCTCTTAATTAGTCATTTCTGTCCTTGCGAGCTGCTCCTTCACAGCGTTGGCGTTGGCTGCAGGCGACGGTGTTCATCTATAATCGTTAATCGGTCGTCTGTGTCTCAACTCGTATGGATTTCCCATGTTCACTGGGAGCTTTGGCACTAAAAGTTACCCCATGACATCACAACACACACACAGACACACACACTCACTGCATCTCTCTGGTCGTGTTTGGATGAGACAGCATACTGAACAGAGAAGACCCACATGCTTGGGTTGTGGTCCTGTTGGTTTTGGGGTTATTTAGGCCCATGGTGTAATGAAGGAAAGATGGCAGGTAGCCACGTGAAGAACGGTCTATTATGAGAACAACATTCCCCCGATCCACAAGCAAGAAGCCTCCGAGCACGCTTTGCGATGACAACATTTAGCTCGCTGATGGCACGCTGAACTGTGGTCTTTTACTGTATTACTTTTATTTTAGTTGGTTTTGAGACGTGCATACAATCAGTTACAAAACAAAAATCATTTTCTTCCAAAAGGAATAGTTAAACATCTAGCAAAAAGATATATCTGTGCATTAAAGATGTAGTTTGACATTTTAAGAAATTAGTTGGATACTGACAGCGGCTGATCAGCAAAGTCTAGCTAAAAGATTGGAACAAGGGTTGGATTAAACAAACATAAGTCATCTTTGAGCTTTAGAGGTGCTGGTAGCCTGCCAAGCTGTCTTTTTGTACCTTTATTACAACAATCGGCTGCGTCTTCATGTTTTTTGTGCAGATATGAAAGTGGTAGGCAGTAGATTTAGTTAGTCTAGCATACAGACAGGAAGCATGAAGAGACACCTGAATTCCAGTTTATGCTTTCCACGGCTGATTTTCCTGACTTTTAAGCAGACAGCAGACGAACAAATGGTTCTGTTCATACAATAAGTACATATTAGTCTCTATCGTCCCTCACATCAGTCCAATAAAAGCACCTGGGGCTCTTGGGGATGTTTCTGAAAGGCTATGACTTTGCACTTTTTACAGGATATAGTAGTGATTTACAGATTGGACTGCAGATTGTAGAACCATGTCAGTCTAGTTATTCCACAGGTGTGTCGAGCACAGTGAACAGACATAGCACAGGATATCTGGAGAATTTAGAACTTCCCACTGTGTTTGGGCATGTACAGATCAAAGCACCTCCAAAACCCAGCAGTGACTGCTTCAACTACAACCCTTTTAATGATGAAATTTAAAAGCATGGATGAAGGAGAATCTGCTCCACAGCCTGTCCTCATAGCATTCATGTATTTTTTTTGATGCATGTCCACTCAGCGCGCACAACTTGTGCAAGTACTAATGTTGGGTTGCAAACAGACCGTTGCAGACTTGGACTAATAACAAAATTGATGCCATGCATACCCTTGTGGAATCCCTTGTACACCTTTTGCATGTTCATTAACAGTTTAGAACAGTTTTCAGGGTTTAGGAGGAACTTAGAGATGGATGATGATGGGAAAAACTATTTAAAGTGTCTTCGTAAGGTGTTGGTGCACCTTGACATTGATTCTTCAAGTCTCTTGAACTCTTTTGGAGGGATGAACACCATTCTTCCAAAAGATGTCCCCTCATTTGATGTTTTGATGCTGGTGATGAAGAACATGTCGGTCCAAATTCTCCCAAAGGCGTCCAACCGGGTTGCAACCTGGTGACTGCGAGGGTCATAGCAGATGATCCACATCATTTTCATACTCATCAAACCACTCAGTGAACCCTTGAGCCCTATGGATGGAAGCATTGTAGAATGGACCACTCCCATCAGGACAGAAATTATTCTTCATTGGATAAATGTGATCAAAAAAACTTTGGGTTTAACTTGGAACGAGCCTTCTTACCAACAACAACCAACAAAATGCTCCCCACGGCATAAAAGAGCCACCAGACCCCCTGTGGTCATCATGGGTTCAGGTTTTTCTTTTAATTTGTCACCCATCTCAAGGTCTCTGTAGAGACACAGTGGTACTGATCTTGGAAACACTGTGACAACAAGATTCCAGGAAACTGCACAGAGTCACCCATCTGTTGTTTTCCAAGAAACTGCCTCAGCTGGCAGCCCCTCATGAAGCCATCAGTCTCATCATGTGTTCATGTATGGATTCGCCGAATGAGAAATGGCATGTTTATTTGTTAGTTTTGTAGATCTTTATAGATGATATATTTTGTATGAAACAGTTTCCCAGTGCTTCCTATCTTTATGCTAAGATGAGCCTATCCCTGTCCACAGTCATACTTAATATGCAGAATGATAAAGATTACCCTCACTGAGAAGGAAAGCAAATGATAAAATTAATTTCCCAAGATATTAAACTGTTGCTTTAAGCACAAGCCTAGTCCTAGTGACCAAATGCTAGCAGACTGATGCTGCTACAACAATTAGGTTTAAGCCAATTATGTGTTTGTGTGGCTCACATGTATGAAAATAATGGGAGGACGAGACAGATCTGTAATCAGAGACCGGCCACCAAACCCTGTGCTGATGGCTGCAAACTGAATTTCCTCTCTTACCTGTTGTGTGCTGCTGGTGTCAGGTTCCCTGAGGAGGGAAGGAGATTAATATGTCGTACTGTGTCTCTGATCCTGCACCCTGTGTGTGCTCATTACAGTCTCCACTGTGTCACCTTTGCCCAGATCCTCAGTTTGATCCTGCTTGTGACTGCAAGTACAAAATAACAGTGAAGTGAGAATATAATAAAGCTTCATCATTGTTGTTTTTTTCTCCATATGTAAAAATGGAGCTCTTTAAACTCTAAACTGTCACTCACACTGACAGTCTCCTCCTTGTTTGTGTCCCATGAGGGAGTAATTTGACTGAAGCATTCGTAAGCAGTTTAGGATAAAAGTAGCTTCAGTGAAAAAACACACTTTGTTTGGTTGGGAATCCATTGTGCCAGGAGGAGCTGCAGGAATAAAAAGGGAAAGGAAAGGATGCATAGGAGACACATGGCTTTACAAAAGTGGAAAATCAATGCCTTTTGGGGTCCCTGTACACAGTCCAGATGGCTTTCTGTTCCTCATTTGTATTTTAAGCACTTGCACCACAACACTTCTGAATACGTTAAAAGAATCAAATAATCCATGATCAATGGAGTCAGACATCCAGGCATTAAAATAGCCACACTGTGGTGTTTGATCAGCCCGTGTGGGATCGATGAGGGATTGTCCTGTGAGTGTTCAGCTGTGCACAGATACGACAACACAATAACTCAAACACAATGCAGTCCAGTAGAGCTACTGAGCAATATACAGACTCCACAACTGACATGCGTGGATCTGACACTCTCAGTCACTAAAATTGTACATGATGACCTTCACAGATGAAATATATTTTCAGGACTGTTTTACTGCATTGCCTTATGTTGTATGGGGGTGTTTTAGTTTGGAGTTGGAGCACAGGCGGTAGTTGATTCTGAATGAGAAAGGGGTGTGCATGATCTTTAGATTACTGAGTGCTTTGATGTAGAGGTCAATAGTTTGAAGGCTTTTTGTTTCAGGTTTTCTTTGACTTGTCAGAGCTGTGAATTAATTTCCACACTAAGGTTGACAGAATCAACCAAACACAATGCTTCATGGTGTAAAAAAACAACCATGTGAGTGTCTTGGAATAATTCGCCTGCATTTCATTTCCTACCAGCTCTGCTGAAACAGATATGATGAAAACATTTACACATACAGTAAAGAAGAAGCCAGAAGTCCTTCTCAGTAATTATGCAAACCGTCCCTGATTAAACATTGATGGTGAAGGATGATTTTTTAAGGAGGGAGAAGGTGAAAGCTTCCACCTGTTTCAAACACCAGCTGAATCATCCATCCCTCTTCCCCACCAGAGCCCTGCAGGATGTTTCCCCTTTTATGTTTCGATAAGGGCAAGAGGGCTTTTTCCACCTGGACACCCGCAGGTCGGTAAACACCTACAAAGAAAGTCATTGCATAACCTTTTGAACTTGTTCACCGTCCTCCTTTTGCATTTCTCCCTCCTCTGGCAAACTTAATGCTTTTTGTCTTTAGCTGTGTGCACATGGAAAATGCAGTCTGGCAGGTGTAATGGCCGGTATCAGATATCGTTCTCCCTTGCCAGGAACGTTCGACAAACCACTCGGTTAATTTCACAGCTGAAAAGTGGACGGCCACACAAAGGTCATCCCTGTTCATTAGCCACAGCAGCTGTTAAATCTGCAGTAGCATAACTGTGTTGTCTCTCTCATAACGGGGGCATTAACATTGTGGCTTCTGCAAAGGTTAGATCAATTTCAAAATAGTGGGAGCAGACATTACTTTGTATTCGTTGTTCCCTTACATGAAATGACACCTTTGTCCTCTGTTTTGGATGAGAGATGAGGCGGTTCTTGAGGGGAAAAAGGAGAAAAAACAGACGAAGAGAAAGGGAGGGACTGCGCCCTGCATGCTGGAGTCATTAGTTTGTGTGGTGGGGAGTTTTATTGCTTCCCACTCGTGTTAAGTCAATCCAACAATTTACTCTGCAGCCCTCACTCCCTCTCCCCCTGTCAGTTTCATGTACAACTGCTCCGTCTATGCACATTTCTGGTCAATCAGTGCAATGTTCTGGATGGGTGAGCCGGTGGGTTGAGGCTGTGGAGTTCCTCGAGGCAGCGCAAGGTTGTGGGTGGAGCTCCTCATCCTGGGAGTCCTCCAGGCCAGCAGCTAGGACGGCCTCCAGCTATTGATGTCATCGTGGCTTTTCTGGTATCAACACCCTCAGGATGTGTGCTCAGCCGTGGTAGTTTTGTTTTCTGCAGGGCAACACCAAGTTGCAATACCATCCTAGCATTTTTTTCTTCCCTTTGTCCTTATTTTAGCCCACGTCTAGCCGCCGTTTGCTAAACATAAATCGAAGCTAAACAGGGAGACAAAAGCTACATGCATTGTACTGTGGCTGTGCTTCTAAACACTGATTACAGGGGTCGACAACAAAGGCCTATTTTGGTGCTGTAAAAGTTGCTGACCTGGAGCTGACGGCGGGAACGATTGTGTTTCCAATGCTCCTGCAGGCTGCTCACACAGCTCCGGGGCAGACACACTATCACATTTTCCCACCAAAGTGCACCGGCTACTGCAGCCCAACCTTCACATTGTATTTTTGTCTCTTCTGCATCTGGACTGGCACGTCACAAGGTCAGCGCAAGAGACAGCAGAAGCCTTTTTGCAGGTGATTGATAGTCACATCTTGGCAGCTTGTATCTCCATAATATTTGATGACGGCAGACGTGACTGTCAGTGACTGGACATCTCCAAATCCTCTCAAGCCCTCTGACTGTACACCGCTGTCTCTCTCTTTTCATTGATTTTCCTTTTGATTTTCTCTCCTCGCTCTTCCTCATCACTCCTCACGGTCTTTTCTTCACACTGTACATCTGTGTTTTTTGGGGGGTCATTCAGGCTATAATAATATAATATGAGTCACTGTCTAGAACGAGCAGAGAGGATGATGGCCTCATTTCAAACACCTTTTTGCCAAAAGGGCAAAAAAAACAGACTTTTGTTCGAAATGACTCTGACCTGAATTTGTAAGTGCAGCGCATTAACATTCAGTACATGGTGTCTTCATCACGTAGTCCTTTCTCGTAGTCTTGCAGAAAAATCATTTGTTGGATGCTTTAGCCCAAATTCATTTAGGGACAACATGAAAATCATTAAGGTGGGGAGGAAGGTTGAATATTTTATTTTATATATCAATAATAAACTCTCTCCTCTTTCTGCAAAGCCTTTACAAGAAATATATACACATATACAGTGCAACATTTTCTCATGTGGAACTATAGAGTCTCTTTCATCCAGTTATAGTGTATTATTCATTACTGTAATTTCACCAGGGCTACAGGAGAGAAAACATGCACTGATCTCATGCTTGTTTGTGCATCTGCTCACACACACACACACACAATAAAACCACTCATGGTTCGCGGATGCCGTCTGTTGCGAAGGCGTCTTCTGCAGAGTCAGATTACCTGTCATTCAGGAGGTTGCTACGTCTGGCGAGAGGCTGAATCCTGCTTCAGTTGCAAACACAAAATCTACTCCGAGATATTTTCCTGCATGTGTGGCAGATTTTTTTTTAAAAATCCCCCCTCATCGAGCAGCACCTTGGTGAATCTATCAGTGATTTTCTTCTGTTTTGACCCAGAGTGCATAAATGGATCAGCAAAAGCAGCCCTTTAGGGAGGATGTGACTGGCTTGCCAGTCATTCATTGGCAAATAAAAAATCTCTGGCAAATATAAATTCCCTGCAGGGGCAGAGAAGCACCGTTGTGACACAAGCTGCTATTTTGACACAAGTCCACCGACTCCTTTTCCATTCACAAGCCGATGGTAATGTCCAGCGACGCTCATCTTCATTCGTGCTACATTCAGGAAGCCATTCCCCTCTAATTACTCCACCACTTTGTCTTTTATTTGCAATACTCACACTAAACACAGGCCATTAATGTAGCGCTTTAAAGATCAGACGCTTTGTTCTCTCATTACTTTAGGGTACCGGCACAAAGCAGCACCAGAGCCTCGCTTCATCTAAATGAACTTTATTGATCATTTGAGTAGGACAGCAATCAGAGGGATATTATTCAGGCCTGCTTACACGTCACCATTACCCTTGATGCTGCTTTGCCATTTCAGTCACACAGCTGAGTGATGAAGAGTGTTTTCTTATGCAGTGTTTTCTTGTGATTTGTTTCCCTGGAAAAGATTCACTGTGTTTTCCTTTTTGTGTGTGTGCTTGTGGAGGTATTTATTTGTAGTTTTTATCCTCATTTCGCCAAAAAATCGAAAGTTAATTAAAAATAAAGTGGCTCAAAGTTTTAGGGATGCAACTTTTGCTTGTTTTTTTGTTGTCCTTAATTAGTTAAATGAAAAGTATTAAAGCTAGGCTAGACAGCATTTTTCTTTTTATGTCACTGGGCAGATTTTATCTAATAACACTTTAGCATTTTGTGCTTTAAGTGGTTTAAGAGGAAACCAGACTTCTGGCTTCACTTTCAAGGTTTAGAATATCCAGCCTATGATGGAGGATTTTAACCAATCAAATCAAGTTTTTTAAAAATATTTTGTCGCATGAAGAGCTTTGAAGTCTACAGTGGGCACAGGACAGGGAGATAAAATGGGATAACCAGAGGGCTTTCGCTGAGGTGAGAGGGATTTAAATTAGAGATAGACTGATTATCAAGGCCGATGTTTGGCATTTTTCCAATTGGTATTTTTGTTGACTGATTATTGATAAATTAAATGCGCTACTTAAGGTCCTCTCTCTGTCGTCACTCTGTGGTCTCAGAAATGTCTCTCAAGCAAAGACTGCAAAAACTGACCAAGAAACACAAATCCTACTCTCCCAGTGGCTAAGACTATGCTAGCGGCTAGCAGCTAAGTTAGAAGGTGGCCACAAGTTACCCTGAAACAAAGTCTGGAAAGCATTAAATTAATAATGCTTTAAGATCTGGACCTTAGTGGGCAATAAAAATGACCAAACAGAGCAAGATTAAGAAAACAGAGACGAACAGCAGACATATTGCGGGACACAAACTGATCAATTTCAATCAATCCCACATGAACAAAGGAGAGCATTTTAATTTAATCACATTCAGTTGTAGTCGCCTTTATTAAAGAAGAAACCTAGTTATGAATGATTTCTGCCTACTGCAGCCTTTATAAAGCGCTTGTAGGACACCACAAAGCCTGTATTCTGAATTTTACCACCAAAATGAGACCACATTATGACTGTTGTGCAGCTCGTTTAAATGTATTCCTTGGATCGTGTGTTGGTTGGTTAATAGCATACATTAAATGCAGCATGCATGGTGTGATAACTTGAGCTTAAGGTGTGTTAAAAGTGTAGCCTTTAAATGTGCACGCAGCTGAATTTTGACATTTTAAGTTTTAGCTTTAAAATATAGATGAGCCGGTATGAAATTATTTAAATGTTGCTCAAATTATTTAGAATTTGAACCAGCTTGAGCATTATTTTTCTTTCTGACCAAGAATTTTCTCCAATGGTCGGGAGAAACTTCACACTGAAACTGTCATTTTTGTTTCAAAAGTGAGACGTGCATCAAATTAATTCCTTTCTTAGTAAAAAGGTGCAAATTCTACATAGTTTGAGATTAAAAATATGAAGGAACAAG
Source organism: Amphiprion ocellaris (assembly GCF_022539595.1). Lineage (NCBI taxonomy): Eukaryota > Metazoa > Chordata > Actinopteri > Pomacentridae > Amphiprion > Amphiprion ocellaris. The sequence goes on from NC_072768.1 coordinate 7,996,370, forward strand.
GTATTTTCCACTGATAATGCATTTGGTCCTTCTTGCCTGTGTATGTTGTAAATCAATACGTCTTCTTTTGTTCTCTTTGTAATTCTGGCTGCCTGCTTGTCATTCCTGTATTGTAGCATAATCTGTTTTTTTATTGGTAGTGGGTGGGTGGAGGGGACTGTAAGACTGGAAAAAAAGGATCAATGAATGACTTAATTCGCACAAACAATAGCTCTTTATTTCAGCTCTCAGCTTCTTGTTTTGAGCTGAGGTATTAATCACTGCATAAACAGAAATTCAGGCAGGCACTCCATGATACTAATGGTTGGGAGATATCGTTGCATTTATCAAAAGCACAGGATCGCAATCCTGTCACTTGTGCCATAAATCATTGTTAGTGCAAAAATAAAAAATTCAGGATTCAGATCATAACTCTAGATGGTTAGACCATTCAGTAGGCAGCACTATTCACTTAATGCAACTGTTTCAGAGTGTGAGCTGCAGTTAGACGTAGACTTCTCCCATTATGAGTATTACACCACCAAGAGCATCTTTGAAAATGTTTTATTGACCCAACAATCTCTTTATAACAAATCTGTTTTCAGTATGAGATATTAGAGGGGGAAACATGCACTGGGATTTGATTAGACCCCTCAGCTGGAAACCAGACCAATCAGGAGAACATGAGCTGTGGTTTAGACGAAGACAACCAGAGGGAGCGCAGACTCCTCTAACATTGTTGTCAGCTCCTCATCGACTGTTGTAAGCAGTTTAGTTCTTTTGATCGCTTCTTTCAGCGATTCATTTATGAGTCAATCTGAGTAGATGTGGTTCAGAGAGGGAGGTGAGGGTCTGTCAGGGTCAGAGAGGATTCATGACTGATTTTCTGCAAGGCGGAACACTCCATCATTTTCTGTTGGTTAATCAAAGAGCAGATTCTGATTCGTCTCACATGTCACTATGTGCACTGATAAGGTCACTGGTCACTGTGATCGGTCTTTTGTATCGGCTGTGAGGAGATTCTTGCCTACTGTAGCAAGTTTCAGTGTCGAGGTTGTTCTGCAAAACATAGCATCCTTTTGTAAACTGCTTTCTTAAGTTCTGCCAAAGGAAACATTTGCAAAATGTAACGCTAGAAATATCGTATTTATTGTGTATTCTGAAAAAGATCTCACTTTCATGTAAACAGCCGTCTAGGTTAGCTCCGTATTTGGACTGGGAACTTAAGATAGATAAGATAGATAAAGATAAAGTTCTTTATTTCTCCCCACTCCAGGGGAAATTTACATTGTTACAGCAGCTTTATTTACAATATATACAAGGGTGGCAAAATTTTTTAACAGAAAAAATAAAAATAAAAATAAAGTTTAAAAGTGCAGAGATGTGCAGTGCAAGAATGTCTGTGCAAATTTTATGGTTTGGGGTGGTAATGATATAGTCCAGTTTATGTTAACATCAGCCAGTGATGCTGATGTTGTAAAGTCTTATAGCAGATGGGATGAAGGACCTGCGATAGCGCTCTTTCTTGCAGGGTGGATGTCTCAGTCTGCTGCTGAAGGAGCTGCTTAAAGACCCCACAGTGTCATGCAGTGGGTGAGAGGGATTGTCCATGATGGATGTGAGCTTTGACAACATGGGGAAAAGGTTAGAAAAGCGAAGTAAATCCACACACTTTACTGTAACTTCTTAAGTTAATTAGCACATTAATTTGTCCAAAAACGGATCAAGATTTGTGCTGAATGAGCACAGCAGTACCTTGGAGACTTGTTGCCACTGTGAAGCATAGACTGTATATAAAACATGAACATAAACTCCAGATCTAAAAAGTGAAGCAAAGTCTGAAAAATACACATTTCCTAACAGCCAGCAGGGGGCGACTCCTCTGGTTGCAAAAGAAGTCAGATTGTGCAGAAGTCTAGGAGAAAATGAACCTACTTCTTACTTAATTTGCTACCTCAGTATACATTTTTCTAATGAGTTAATGGTATTAATCACTAGAGTCAAGTCTCATTTGATACAGCATGAAGTTCATTTTGAAAATAAAGGTTTCACTTAGAATTAAATAGATGATAAAGCTGGGTATGTTTTAGGGCGTGGCTAACATCCTTGCTCATCACTTGTAGTTTCAAAAGACCAAGACGGCAACGGCCAAATTTCAGACTTGTGCCTTCTAAACAATAATCCCCAGATTAATGTGTGACGTCACAGTGGTTGCATTTGTCTTTTATATACAGCCTATGCTCTGAGGCTGTCTTTCCAAGAAACAGTGTGTGACCTCCTCACATTTTGTTGTTTTTGGTTGTGAGTAGATAAGAACATTGACTCGAACAGACAGTTAGCTTAGCTTAGTACAGAGGTTTTAAATGGGTGGAAGGGTGAAGGAGCCAGCTGGCATTTTATTGACACTTTGGTTTTGTTCAGAAGAAGAAAATTTGTTAGTTAATTAGCTTTAGAGGTGTTTTATTACCTTTTGCTGCGATGCCAAGGGCTCCTTCTGTTTTCAGTTTTTATGCTAGCGTAATTGAATTTTCCTTTCATATTCAGCATCCAGCCTAATATCTCTAGATGTTAGGCTACAATGAATCATTTGTCATTTCCAACCAGAGGAACCCTACAGGTACAATAAAATTCCATTATGAATCAAAATTTGGCACGATTATGAATCACTTTGGGCATAACTGTATGAGGCTCAGACGAACTATGTTTTTTTTGTTTGTTTGTTTAGTTGTCTGGCACCAGTAACAGAAATGATCAGTTTGGCTTTATTAAATCAAAGAGGCGATGATGGGTCATGCAGTTGAAAATCTAAGACCATTTGAGCAGTTTTCATGCAAGTTTTCAAGTCATGTTGTGTCTGATACTATACTCTATCTCTCCTCTAACATCTGACCAGATAGGAAAATGGTATTGACCTGCATATGTAGGCAAACTCTTGGCAAGAATGTGAATAATAATGTGAATTTCCCGAAAATCTAAACTATTCAGTCACCTGCAAAGTAATCTGCACCCCACCTGATCCATTTTCAAGCAGTGCCTTACATTTTACAACACATACTGTGCTACATATTGTACTTGCAAGGAGTTTCTAAAGTGAAAAGGTGACGTGCCAAACAGCTCTTTACATTACCACTTAGGGGAAGTTTCTCCAAAGCTATTTTTCCCCTCAAGCAAACTGCTCAAATGCTCCTGCTGTTTCCTCGCACACATCTTAATCACTGACATCCACTCAGGAGTTTCTAAGTCATGGACTTGTTCTGTTAAGGTCAACTTTGCAACTCTTGTCATTCAGCCTCCACTCAATCTTTCAAGCCCTGCTGCTTCACCTTCTCTGCCAACTCAGCACACCCGGCATTTTCTTTTCATACGCCTCATCTGCTGCATCCTCCCATCGCACCGTGAACTCCTCAGAATACACAACCTGCTGTTCCTTCTGACCACAACAGCACATCTGACTATGATTTTCTCCAGGACTGGCAGCTCGCTCCACAAATTCCCTTTTTCCTCGGCCATCTACCTGCCCCACATTTCACTGCTTCTTTCTGCCTTCATGGAAAAAAAAAAGTAATATCCCTCTTCCTGGGAGCTAACAAATTAATTCTCAGCCATTTCCTCTCAGTTGTGGCTGCTCACGGTTTTGTTGCCAGGTGCTCTGAGACACTTAAAATATGTAGCTGCACAAAAACAGATCCCCTACTAAACCAGTTTTTTCTTTTTTTCATTTTGGGGTTTCAGCGGTAGTGGGAGAGGTAGCACGTCACAGTTGACATCTATAATTAAGTGTTTTCATTTTGCCTCTATATCCCAGGATCCCTTGCTTTCCCATGCAGTCCCTAAAAGCAGTGGCTCTAAACTTTGAGGGACTGCAGTGTGACGTTGGAGATGTCAAGATGTCAGCGTGCAGCACTCACTGTAATTTGGTTGTTTGTTATCAAGGCGGCTGTATCACTGGATTTAGACACACTGCTGTTGAGGACACATTTTTCTCTCAGTCGGGTGTGTTTTGTTTCCACATCAATCAATTTGGGCCGGACAGGTCCCCGCTGAGGTTCAGGATGAGCCTCCAAGAACAGAACAAAACAGAAAGAAACATGGAGGAGGAACTGCTGAAGAAATATACTGTATGTGGGGAGACTTTTAAACTAGCAGCGCTGGAAACAACTTAATTTGGAGTGCATTGGAGTCAGTTAATGGCATTGGTGGGCACAGATGAGTACTAAAATGAGGATTGTTATCAGACGTAATGGGCAGTTTTAACTGATGTGTGTTTTACCTCAAGCTAGGATCATATAGAACCTGAGAAATGGCCAATACAAATTTTGTAGTCTTACTCTGGTTTACTTTGGTCATTCACCTTCAAGGCCTGAACGCTAAGACCTTTATAGCGCAGCCCATCTTATTTGTTATTAAGACTTTGCCTCTTTGCTCTTATCTCATCTTCACTGTAACCTTCAGATAACATTGTCAGGCAATTTCAAGGCTTCCCTTCGCCACTGCTGGGGACTTTGTGGGCTCACACTGAATAAAACAGCCCTGCCTTCTCAAATAGTAGATATAGTTTGATGTAATGCATCTATATGTGGCTGCATCTGGTTGATGGCCTCTGACACATTTAAAGATTTAAAGGCCGCGTCGCTGTCACTCATCCTTCACTTTGACATGGCTGGAGGAACGAGCGGACCGCACAATCCCGCACGGATCGCGTAAAGGTAGCTAATGTGACATGGCGTGAAGTGATTCATATAGACGACCACACTTTCAAATCATCATACTTGAAAGGACAATTAGCGACCTTGTGTGCAGACAGGCATGCTAGTCTCCAGTAAGGCACACACGCATGTTCATAGAAGCTGCTCGCATGCTTTAAGCCATCGCCACGGCACGCTTTCCTGCCACAAACATGCTCTAACACCAAACACAACGCCCAAGGGTCGCCCGTGGGTGCAGTCCAAGAGGGGGCATTGTTCTAGAAAATGAAAAGAAAATAAGTGAAGACCACGAGTCTGAGTGACCAGAGGTTTAACTTTGATCTGGTCTCTGATTGGAACAGGCAGCCGAGTGTTTTGGAAATCTCTCGAAGGCAGAATTCAGTTCAAGGCGTAGGCCCTCGATTCATGCTCATACCCTCCATCAAGACCTTGGCTGTAATACCCCTGGCAGCCAAGTCAGCATTATATAATGCAAACTAGAGTGTGTACTGTGAAAACAGAAGAGACTGCTCTTAATGGCTTAAGGCTACTAAGTAACGCAAACACAGAAAATCAATTAAAAAGCTAATTACTTGCGAGTATTGCAAAAACAAGGCAAAACTGAAGAACTGATGGCCATTTGAGCAAAAATCACAAGCCTGCTAATACCAGTGTTCAGGCTTTTTTTTTCTTCTTTTCTACCACAAGACTGTTGACAGAGTGATATTAAACTGTGACAGGCCTGTGGGTATTTCTGCTCTCATTTTTGCTGAACAAGACACAGGACTCATAAGCCTCGCACAAGGCTTATAAGTCCAAGAATTCTTGTGTCATTTCCCCGCTCAGTGCAAATAATAATGGCTGCCTAAAAAGATTTGTTTTTGTGCAATAGCAGTCAACCAGTCATGCATTGAATAATGTCGGTCATTGGCATCTTTGTGCTAATCTTACTGAGACTCTCTGTACTTGACTTGCATTAATGCCTCACTGACTTTATGCCTATAGACGTTGGCCTTGAGTGGAGAAATGAGGCATGCGGAACATTTGGAAAACAAGTTAACACTACGCCCCTCTGGGATCTTGTGTTCTTCATTCATAGCTTCTCTAACATACCTTGAGATGGATAAATGATGCTGTATAATGTAAGTGTTTTCTGCTGATGCCGCCGAGGCATGCGGACACACTTCACAGACTCTCATACGAGCGGTTACGATTTTCAAAGCGCAGCCTCACATGTGCAGCCCTCTGAAAGCCGGCTTCACTTCAAAGTCAGACTATCATCCTCCATGAAGCAACCCTCACATATACAGAAAATTTGACTTCACTTTTTAAAAGGTCAATTCTTTTTAAATCCGAGCTCTCTGGGGTTGGCCGGTTTCCAGCTCGGGCTACGCAGCCAAGAGCATTAAGCTGCACAGATGAAGTGCCACGGCCAACTGAGCAGAAAAACAACTTGTGCCTGCCTTGGCTGGGTGAGGCGGAGTCGGTCCGGGTTAGGTTTGGGCTTCGCGTTGCCTGAGGCGGCCTGGGACCTGACCGCCATTAATTACCACTAATGAGTCGAGCTTGAGTGACCTGGTGATGAGGGACTGTACATCCTCTTCGCAGACGAGGGAGGAATTTGGGCTGTGATGGGACGTGTGGGGAAATGTGGCTGTGCTGGTTAGAGGGGTGTAGCAGCAAAGATGCATTTTGATGTCATATAAATAATTGCTGTGGGAAGAAGAGTGTATACTTGATGAGGAGAAATGAGAAGAGGAAACAGCCTCCACAAGTTTCCTAATTTATGCTGCTGTATAAGGTGTTTCTCAAGAAGCTTTTGCCGTTTTAGAGGAATGTCAAGTCACTTTCAAAGACTTTAGTATCCGTGCTTTGCTGTTTTAAACTCTTACATGAACCCCACCTCATGAACTAAGTGGAGAGTTGAATACTGCACTTGGCCTTTTCAACAATGACTCCCTTTTTGCATTTATGTTCCTGGCATGTATGAATCTGTCGACTCTACAGAGGAACAGAGGAAAAGACTGTGAGTTTGCATGTGTGAGTGTTGTTGCGCACTTTCCAGCTCCACATCCCGGTGTTTGGATTTGAAGTGGCTGCTCCCTGCCAGCCGTCGTCCTCCGCCTTCTTTTGCCTCTCACAGCAGAGCACAGTGTACCTGTGGGGAGAAGCTGGGAAAACATGTGAGAGGGAGAACCCTGCAGGAACAGGCGGGAAACCCCACCTCCACGACCGGAGACACCCAAAATACGATAGCTTCAATATTTGCTTTGGCTTGGTGTGCGTGCTTCGTTAAAGGATGTACTGTTGGCATGAGCTGTGACAGTTTTAACCTGCAATAACAATCTCAGCTCAGGGAACATGTCCTCGTTTGAAACCTTGTGCGCATTTCTTTGCTTATCCGCTGTTTTCTAGCTTTTCAGTGCATTCAAAGCCGGGGTGTTGTTTTGAAAGATGCGCTTGCACGACTGATTTACCAAGTGATACAGTAAATTGCTCAATTACAGCCCGGCCGACGCTCACCCCGAAGTACACGCGCAATCGTTCACACACGAGACTCGACAATGCAGCCATTGTTTTTCTGTCAGACTTTCCACATTCTCCATAATAAGCAATACGGCTGAGGTCACCGGGGCTCTTCCCCTGAGGTTCTGAGCATTGTCAAAAATTGAATGATTGCATGTCTGATATGAGTGTTCTCACATTAGGAGAGTGACGGGGGATATTTGCTAACGAAAGCCCTGAACGGTGAGGGTCATCCCCCCGGAGGAGGAGGGGGAAGCAACAGGAAGCTGCACACAGCCCCAGACCTCATCAGTCTCTGCCAGCTATGGCCCACTTCCAGTCGGTGCCTATGCTACATGCAGCCGCTTTGCGAAGTCAGAATGATAGATTAGGCTAGGTGAGTTAAACAATTATGAAGCAATTTGGAGCTCTACGCCTCATAAATTGTCGGTCTCCCACCCTGAAACAACTCAGGGAAGAGTAATGAATCGACATTCTGGAAAAGAAAGTCAGATAAGTTGCTTGAGCAGCTCTTTGATGTTAATAATAACAATATTAGGGGAAAAGAGTGTTTTTTTTACTCACTTCTGTGCTGTTTTGGCTTATCTCTTTAAAAAAAGAATTCTCATAAAACCATAAACATGCACCAAGAGATAAAGTTGAACATGCATGGAAAATATGCATGTATTTGAATTCTCAAACAGCCCTGCGGTATTGTGTTTTTTATCCTCATGTGAACAGAAGCACGGTGAGGAGAGCCTCATGCTTTTACACTGTGCAGCATGTTATCATGCAGGTGACTGATAACGGACTCATCTTCCCACTGTGAACACAATAAACCAGCATTTGGAAAGTAAATGAGGAAGGAGAGAGCGGGGCATGTTGCAGACGTGATTCTCCGGTCTAGTTTGTCTGCTGGGGTTGCAGCAGTTGTCAGATTATTTCCACCAGTTTGCAGACATGAGACTCCTGGGAGGAGCCAAATGGAGATAAATTTTCTTGCTAGCATTCTGGTGTTGATATCTGGTGGATGTCATGCTTGCTGTAGCTCACATGCATGAGTAAATGTGTGCAGCATTGAAGACAGGGGTGTCAAATTCATTTTAGTTCAGGGGCCACATTCAGCCCAATTTGATCTCCAGTAGGCCGACCAGTAAAATCACAGCTAAATAACCGATAAATACCACAACTCCAAATGTTTTCCTTTGTTTTAGTTTAAAAAAAAAGTGCATTCTGAAAATGTTCTCGTTTAATGAACTATCTTTTTACAAAACGGCAAAAGAATAGACAATGAATAAAGCAAAACGAAAAATGACAATAAGAAAAACAACACAAATAAGACAAAAAGGAAACAAAACGACAAAAACGAGACAAAAAATGACAAAAGCGAGACACAAAACAACAACAAAATAGACAACACAAGAGTGACAAAAAAATACAAAATGACAAAAAACTATGCTCAAAACAAAGAATCAAGAAAAACAAAATGACAAAAACAGAAGAGAAAACACAAACGAGACAAGAAGGAAACACAAATTGACAAAAATGTGAGACAAAACAAAAAACAACAAAAACAAGGCAAAATATTACAAAAATGAAACACAAAATGACTAAAGAACGATGAGCAATCTAGTATTTTACTTTATGATCTAAACAACTTTTCATGGTCTAGAAATTATTTTAAATTTATAATTTTACAAATTTAAAATTTGCAGCTAATGTCTTTTCTGTGATTTTTACACTTTACAAAGTCGTCCCACGAGCCGGATTGGACCCTCTGAAGGACTGGTTTTGACCAGCGGGCTGCATGTTTGACACCCCTGATTTAAGACATAATAGACATTTAGATGATCAAATGGTCTGTTTGCTAAACAGAAAAACTGCATTAAGGTCTGTGAACACCAGAGGAGCTGCTGGATTCAGAATGACCACACTTTGAAGGATGATGCTGGTTATTCTGTATTATTCATATTATCAATAAAATCCAGAAAAAAAACAACAATCTCAGAAGACTCTCAGCTCTAAGCTCATTGTTCCTGCATAAGACATAAATCTTAAAAACTGTGAAGTCTCAGTTTTAATGAAGACTAAATAATTTCCTAAACAGCTGGTGACTGTAGCTTCTATCAAATATTACTCAGGCAGGTGTAAATAGTGCATTTGTTGACTGTTTTCAGATCTGGATTGAAACATATTTAGTGTTCTAGTGAGCGTTTTACAGCAGCTGGACGTTTATGTTGCATTGAGTGAAAATAAACTCAACCCATACTTGTCAGTGGGATCTTTTTATTGCAATTGTTGACAGCCAGAAACAGAAAAGAATATCACCCCCATTTACAGTTTCAATCCTGGTCGTCTGCGAGGACGAGACATTTCAAATATCCTTTTTCCCAACACATCCGCGACTGAGGAGGCTCTACAGTGGATTACAAATCCGGCTGGTTGTCACTGCTCCTTACATTCATCACTTTGTGTAATATTCTGCCCAGAATACTTTGAGTCATCCTCTCGTGCCTCTCATTGCAAATGACTTGTTTGCAGCATGTTTTATCTGTTATTTTTCCCAAATAAAGCCCTAAAAATTCATCTCTGAGTTTCAAAGTTTCATATTTAGTAGTGTTTCTAATGACAATAATCCCTTCCTGCCTTTCCCACCAAACTGACCCAATACTCAACATTTACTATTTTTATGGAACCAATCAATTTTGAGTTTCTAATGGCTTTTTTAGGATTTGTTTATTGTTATGGCTGTGATTGGACTAAAAGAAACTGCACCTAAGAGTGATTCTTAAATTTTTCACAAATGTACGAGGAAAACGTTTTCCAACACTGTATTTTCCTGTTCCAAATAATATCTAATAAAATCACAAAAAAATAGTATTCATTTACCATTGACCATACCAATTATACTATTTTTTGCTGTATTAAAATCAAATAAAAAATAAAATCATTTTACAAATATTTGCTGTTATTTGAAAGAAATTTATTTTAAAACTATTCTAGATAATTAAAAATATATTTATATTAAGATTAACTATTTTCAGATTTTCCCTGTTTTGATGACATCTAGTAAAATCACAGAAAAGTTATTAATTTACATGTTGACTGCAAAACAGCAACAAAAACAGGCCAAAACTGCACGCAATGTCCACATCAAAGATCTCTAGTTTTATATATAGTAATGATTATATTTGCGATGTGTAACTGTAGAGTTACACAGTTTTACAGTATATTTGACATTATTTACAGATTTTCAATGTTTTATTAAATTACAGATAATATTTAATAAAACCACAGAAAAAAGTAGTAAAAATAAAATCTTTATTTTTCAAAGTAGTACTTCATTCCTTTACATGTGTGACTGCATGACTACAATGTTTTACTGTATTTAAATCAGCTGAGATATTATTTCACAGATATTTTACTGTTGTTCTAACAGCTTTTACAGTTTTTGAACATTATAATATTCCATCTTTTTTAAATAGATGTTTTCTGTCAGATTTGCTGCATATTATGCCGTATTTATTTGAATGATATTTAATCATTAAAAATACCAAAGATGAAGAGTAGTCGCTGCAGCAAGAGGTTTTTCTGATTTTCAAAAAAGGCACTGCAGAGCCTGTGCTGTGTAGATTTGGGGTTTGTGCGTGAGAAAAGTGTTCATTAAAAAGAAGCTACAGTAGAAATGTTGGTAAACAGCATTAATAGTGAATGAGAGCTGCGGTTTGTTTCTTTTTTGACCGGTAAGCTCGATACGTGCCACACACTTCCTGGGAATACCTTCATCTCACATGCACAGAAGAAACACCCTCAGTCAGGCTGAGACAGATGAATAAACAGTCACTTCAAGCGTGCACACTTTCAGAGGCTGCACCTTTCCTGCCTTAAGGACTTACCTTCTTATCTGCTTCATATTTATGAAGTTTTAATGTCCGAGAGCATTGCCACTGAAAAGCTCCCAGTGTTTACAAGTAGCTCGATGTGATGTCAGCCCTTTTAAAATGACCTGCAGGAAAATATCCCCTCGCAGCAAATCTCATTTTATGACATTAGTCATTTCCTTTAATTACTGCAGTGCCCTCAGTGCTAAATGAGCAATTACTTCAGAACAGCGCTGCATTTAGCAGAATCTGCTACGTCTATCTGTCAGAGGTTCTTTTTTCAGGGTAATTCACAACAATTCTTGATTTTACTGTACCAACTTCACAAAAACACATCTTTTTCATTGCCTGCCCGTATCAGATTATATGAGGTAATTGTAAAAGAAAATACCCCCGTGCTTATTTTTAAGACTCTCTCCAAAAAGCTCATAGAGAAGTAGTGCAGGATGAGCAGAGAGATTACGGCTCAGTGACTTCAGATTTTTCCCTGCTGCTGCTGATTGCCAGCATTGTCTGGAAAGCATCCTGCGGGAAGTGTGCGACTCACGGATATTACACACAGACTTATTACCCTTGACAGAAGAAATGAGATGAAAAGAGTGAAATAATAGCGAAAGAGCTGCTACCTCGGGGTGGAATAACACACAGCCTGCAGGGAGGCTGGTTTCCCTCTGATTGGACAAGATTGCGTAATTCTAGTCGTGCCCTTGTTGTGCGTCGGTCACCCATCACAAGTCCTCCGTCTGTGTGTGTGAGTGAGTGTGTGCTCTATTGTGTGTTGATGACTTGTATAGTACTGTATGTACTTGCATGTGTGTTTCTTGCTTGACTTACTCATGTCTGTCTCCTTTTTTAGCTCTCAGTTCCTGCTTGTTTCTATTTCTAGCAGCTTCTGCTCTGTTGACATCCCTTTTTTTTACTACACATTTATCCTCTGCAGTTTTTCAGCCAATTGATGAAGTTCTGCATCACAGTTTATGAGTTCAAATTTGATATTGAGGATATAATGCCTCTAAAGTTTGATTTAAAAAAATGTTAAAAAGCTAAATAAATCAGCTCCACAACAAATGATTATATTACAGTAACTGGAACCTGCTTTTATTAACAGAAACTTTAATACAAAAACTAAACAATTAGTCGGTAAATCTGAGGTATTAGTGCTTTCATAAGCTGTTAAAGTAGGTTTGGAAAATTGTAATCATCCATTTATAAGTGCATTTCTATTTAATTAGGAACTTTAATTCTTCATATTAAAAAAACTAGATGCGGTATCTCCATGGTTTTACAGTTTTTAATTTGCCCACATGAAACTTTAGACGTTGTCTGGCTGTTTTCTGCCCCAGAGTGAGTCAAAATGTGACCATTTTTCACTGCAATAATAAGTCCTGCACCTCTATAGAAATAGCAGGATGGTGGCTAGAAGTAGAGAGAACTTTTAGGCAGTATAACACCAAAACAGTGTCATATAGCTGAATTTATTTGATTATTTTTACTAAATAAATTTGGAGTGCCAACGGGTCTTAATATTACCAATAACTTGATATATTATAGATATTTTTCTGCTCATTTGTTTCTCCTTCCTGTGGAAACACAGCCTGCAGTTCATCCCAGTTCTGACAAAAAATACTGAATTTTTGTCACATGACTGTTGGTGGAATCTGAGTCAGTAATAGCTTCTTAGTTTTGCTGAGGAATGCAGAATTTTTTAGGTTTTTACAGAATTTCGTTAATGCAAATAGTTAATGCAAATAATTTCTTTTCTGAGTTTGATAAAATATCACAATTTTAAGCTTAGATCCTGAGTGAATGGCAGATCACAGATGTGTAGTTCAAGGACTGTCTGAAAGCTGAAAATCTGCAGATTCTCTCAGTTTTTACAGTTTCTTATAAATGATGTAACTCTGGCATTTTTGAAAGATAGCATACCTTTCAAAACCAACGCAGTGTTTTGGGATTTTGAGGGTTGATGGCACCAAACTAGACAATTCAGAAGGATTTGAGTTAATTAGCATTTTCTGTGGCATTCCCAGCTTCTGCACTAAATTCGGATGAGTTGGGGGCGCCCAGATAGCTCGACAGGTTGGGCGGGTGACCCATAAACGGGGGCTGTAGTCCCCGATGCAGTGGCCTGGGTTTGATTCCAGCTCACGGTCCTTTGCTGCAGGTCCTCCCCCCATTCTTCTACCTACTTTCCTGCCTGCTTCTCTACTAATCTGTCTAATAAAGCCAATAAAAGGCTAAAAAAAACTTTAAAAAATTGGATGAATTGTTCTGCATGTTTAACATATTAAAAATTACAGTCTGAACCTTTAATGTTGCACTGGAGGTTTATTTTTTGGGGAGTTGAACCACCTGTAAACATAATATGGACAAATTTTCACCCAAAAAGTTGCTGTGTTGAAAATATTAGTGAACAGTTGTCCATTTACACATCCAGCAGACATGGATTCACTTTTCCTGACAGTCTGTTTCAGTGCCCATCACCTTCTGGGGGAAATATCTGGGCTTCTAGCCAAGAAATCCTCCACCATGTTCACCTGCTAGTCATTAACTTGCTCTGTTTTGTGATGGGCAGGTAGCATCCAGTGGATTTATCTGAGAGGAGGTTTTTTTTTCTTATTAATGAAAACAGCTGACCACTGCAGCTGGTAACAGTTTCTGACTGTGGAGAGACTAAAGCAAAGAACTGAATCTGTGAGGTGTGAGAGCAAAACAATCAGGCAAAAACCTCCACAGAGCTGAAGGTTTGGTAACAGACTCCTTTCAGATCACATGTAGCCATTTTGTTTGCTGGTAATATAAAAATATTGATTAGCACAGCCTTCAGGATTGATTCTACAGATGAACTAGATACTCCTTACCTGCCAGAGAATGAATCTCTAATTAAAGTGCTTCCAATAGAATCTGGGCTCCACATGAAAGACGGAATGCACTGAATCAGGCTGTGATCACTGCGGTCTGTTTGCTTCTTGATTTGTCGCCATGTAATGGACTTGCTTCAAGCACTGCCGGTGATGAGGTGTGACTTCAATCAAGAAAATCTAATCGAAGACCAGATTGTACACGGCATTCACGCTCGTAACATGAAACGGCAACATGGTGGAGGGCAGCGAGGCGACAAAATGATTTACTGGATTGTGTGTCAACAAGCAAAATCCTGTTGAAGTGTCCTTGAACACGACGTGAGACAGCGACTCTTTATCAGCTTCAAGAGGCACCGTTGTGTACCTGAGCCGGGCCTTTGACCTCTGTGTGGAGTCAGTAAAGCACCGATACTGGATCACATTCATTTTTGCATTTGTTTTGGTGTATTATTGAGAACAGGAGCAGAATAGGTTGCTTACAGTGGTCTCTCCCTTCTGATGATGTGAAAACAAAAATAAACCCAAACCCACAGATGGAACGCATTTCCTTTTGGCGGTTTGCTCGTACTTGTGTAAGAACACATCAGGAGACTTGTGTGTTTCCTTCACAGCGACACACGATGCGAACTTGGAAGATTTTTCGGTTCTGCATTTGAGAAGAGGATCTTCAGCAGACTGTGGCTGCAGAGCAATAAGAAACATTCAGCTTGGATTTATGTGAACACATTGTTCTTCCAGCAGAGCACGCCTCACTTTCACATGACATAACTGGGAATGAGAGCTTTTATTCACCAATAATTATCTGTATGAGTCTGCTTCATGGCTGGTTATGAACCAGTTTGCAGCTCCTGACTGTTTGTGCAAAGATTTAACGTGCTCTTGCCAGTTTCCCAATTTTACCAGACATTTGCAAACGTGCAGGTATTTTTCTTTATACCTCTGTGGCTAGCATAGGACTAACTCATTAAAGACTTATGGCTACCTCAGACCATACTGTGGTCACCTGAGAACCCAAACCGAGACTCTGGAGATTTACTGGCATACCAGCACTGCTCCAAAAAAAATGTAATATTCACACCTTTACTTCTACCGCTCAACACACGGTTATGATTATTCTGAATGAACCAAGCAGCCATTAGGAGTAAGAAAAGCGTTTGAACACATCTGAACACATGTCACTACTCTGTTTCCTGCTTTCCACCACGTTAAGTCTCCCTCGTGCTCGGTATACATATGGTGGCCATCTGGCCTGGCAGAGCAGTGATGGAGCCTAGAGTGGGGCAGGATCACTGTGATCCATGTACAGTTACAACCTGATTAACCCTTTAGAGCCAAAGCTACCACTCTAAGTGCATCAAATGCTCTGCGTTTTTTTAAAAACACATCGTCCCATTTTCCCTCTTCTTTCATTCTGTCACTTTCTGATTCCAATCTCAACTCCATCGCCTTCATCCAAGTACTGCCTTAGTGCACCTGTTTGGATCTGATTTTGCCAAATCAAAGCTCCACTCTGCTGTCTCTGTATCTTATCTGCGAGTGCAACCCGAAGCCAGTGATCCTGCAGAGCCAAAGTATGTTTGGGGAAGTGCACTTCTCCGTGTGTCCCTCCAAAATAGATTTAAATGCAGGGTAGGAGCCACATCGAGGTCAGCGTTCCTTCCCCACTGCTCTGAGACAAGTCAATGGATCTACAGCAGTCTGCCTTCTGACAGACAGAGCCAGAAAAAAAAAGAGTCAAAATCAAAATAAAGAACATTGCGCTGTTTGTTTATTCCTATACTGTGTTGCTGGAAGCTCTGGAAGCTGGCACTTTGTGCAAACTCTCTTGCCCAAGTATTAAAGCAAAAGGCTGATTGCAGTCTCATGTCTGAACATGTGTGCAAATTCTCAAAGGGGAATCGATGCAAACATGTGTCAAGTTGAAAAGGCTTTGCGCGCATGCCAGGGCTTTCTGAATCGACATATAAACATTCAAAGATGAGAGATAAAAGCAGAGACCCGAGGAAAATAAGAAAAATTCGAGTTTATTTTGCGTTGTGAGATCAGCCAGACACTGAGCTGGTCATAAACAGATCCAGTGTTTGCATCGTGAGCTCGCTTACAGTGGACTAATAGTTATAGTTTTGGGAGAATCAAGACAGAATGCACAAATGCTGCACCGGTCAAATTCATCTGAATGATGTAAGAAGAAAATCTGTACAAGTGAAACAAATGAGATACATACAGGTGACAAATTAAAGGAAAAACCAACATAAAGTGTCTTACTAAGGTGATCGGCCTCCGCGTATCAATAATAATAATAATAATAATAATAATAATAATACCTTCATATTTAAATTAGTCAGAAAAATTTATATAAGAAGTAATATTGTACATGAAAAAATAAACATACTGTAAACACCGTAAAAGAATGGGTAATATTCCAGCAACTGGGGCAAAAAATAAAATATTTTAAGTAACTATTTCATAGTATACAGTAATTTCCTGTAATAATATTAATAATAAAAACAAACAAAAAACTGTTCCTAGCATTAATTTTATGACATAATGTCTCATTGAAATTACCTATAAGCAATATTGTATACATTATATTAACAGTTTAATAGAAACAATCAGACATAACACTACAGAAAAAAAGCCAATATCAGCTGGGATTTATTCTGTCATTTTATATTTAAAAAATCTTGTAAAAATGCCAAAATGCTGTTATAACATTAATAATTTTGTTTCAGATTGCAAGAATTTACTGTTAATTTTACACCAGTTCAAATGTAATAAGAGGCTTAACAGTCAAGAAATAATACATTTTTTAAAAAATAAATTCTTTTCACAGTTACAGATGTAAATTTTATTTATTTTGTTAATTTTATCGATATTTTCTTTTAATTAAAAAATAATTTGAAAAAATCTTTAAAATAATAATGAAAAAAATCAGTAAAAATATTTTTTTGAATAGTGGAACCTGTGTGTGTGATGGAGCAGAACATTTTAAATGAATACTGCATCAGAGGGAGAATCTGCAACAGATAACGATGTTTGTGCTCCTCACATCCGATGCCTCGGCTATTGTGCTACCTGCTGAAATTCTGCTACAACACAACCTGCCTGTAGCTGTAGACCACCTGTCTGAACTTTTGTGTGGCTTTTGTGCTTTTCTGATGCAGTTATTGAGTCAAAGCAAGTTCATCTATCTAGACTACAACGCTGCAGTTAATGTTAAAACAAGTTGGCTGATATGAGAGCGGCGTGAATAATAACAATAATAACTTTATTTGTATAGCACCTTTAAGAAGAACATTCACAAAATGCTTTGACAGATAGAACATAAAAAATGACAAAAATGTACAGAATGGATAGCTAATTAAATGACATCACATAAGGGGTTCAGAGAGAAGCTGAAGAGAAAATAAAAGACAGAAATAGACTAAGATCAGGAGGTTAGAAAGAGGGACTACAAGCAGTGAAAGTTTTAAAAGGGAGAGTGATAAAAGAGAAATAAAAGAGGACTTTACTTGAAGGCGAGTCTATAAAAGTGGGTTTTAAGAAGTGATTTAAAAGAAGTTACTGATTGGGCGAGTCTTATCTCCTCAGGCAGGTTGTTCCAAAGCCGAGGGTCGTCACAGAGAAGGCCTGGTCGCTCTTGGAGTTAAGCCTCGACTTTGGAACGATCAGGAGGGACTCACCCGAGGATCTAAGGCTGCTGTAGGGACCTACGGGGTTAATATGTCTAAAATATAGCCAGGGGCAAGGCTTCAAAAGTGATCAGTAAAATCTTTCCTAAAATATTAACCTCAAACATGTCATGAAAGATTTAAAACTGCATCTTCAGTGAACAAAAGATGGAAGAATATCAAGAGGAAGTCTGTCATTATTTTGCATTTGTGAGCACTTTGACAGCAGTTTTCTGAAGTGACGTTTTGTTCCGCCGGATGTGTGGACTTCATATCTGACCATTCACCGGGTCTCTTCTGTGCAGCTGTCTATCAGCGAATATGACTAAGCTACATTCAGTGACATCTTAATGGGAACTCCTGTACTCATTACTTCTTCTCCAGTGACAGCGTCGTGCCTGGAGGATCATCCAGCCTCCTCTTCTCTCTTCAGTGACATTGAATAGCTGCCATATGGCAAACAGAGCTGGTGTGCTTGAAGAGAGGCAGGTGCTCGGTTTCATCTCTTACTATTACACATCCTCAGACTACAGCCGACCGTTATATCCTTGTGATTATGACCTGTAAACAACTTAAAGTGTTTTCTGCAGCTGCACTGTACATGGAAAACCCGAGAACGCTGCATTTCCTGGGAGATTTCCACTGTAGTGAAAGAATGACTGAATCAGGAGCAGCCGCAGTGGCCGGCTGCGTCGCATGTAAGAGCTCCATCAGTTCCTCCCTGAGGGTGGACAGCGGCTTGCATTAGGACGCAGAGAGCCAGTGAGTCACCTTGCCTCAGTCCATCCTGCCAGCGATTACCACTTCACTGTCAGCTGCTCCCGTTATTCCCCCGAACCAAGGTTAAGGAGCCGCACGGTTAAGAGCTCAAGAGTAACAGTAACGTGTTTGGTTTATTCAATCATATATTTTGGTGTATAGAAGGAAGAATTTGATGATGGCGCCGCTCTATTCACCTCAAAACCGAAGCAGATAGAGCAGTTCAGGCATCATTCCTTTTATTTTTGCACCTCTGACATGTCAAAATACACTCATCAGCGTCACTGCGTTAAAATAAAATGCCTCATATTGTGTAGTTCCCACTTGTGCTGCCAAAACTAACCACGTGACCTCTGGGGGTGTCCTGTGGTGTTTGGCATCGAAGCGTTGGCAGCAGATTCTTTGAGGGCTGCAGGGTCGGGACTCTGTGGATGCAGCTTGTTCCATCCTGCAAATGTTTTATTGGACTGGAACCTGGGAAGCTTGTCAACACCTTGGACTCTGTTTTGTTTCTCTAGCTGTTCCTGAGCAGTTTTTTCATGTGCGTAGTGCTGGACTCCAGTAATGTTTAGGTGTCATCCACATGAATGTCAGGAATCAAGGTTTCCTGGTGGTCAGTGTCCTTCACTTAACCTGTTACCGTTGTGGCAGATTGATATGCACACATGACAGATCTTCCTTTTATTTTTTACTTCAGTTGTTGCTGTAATGCTAAACACTTTTAGCTGTATTTTGTGTACAACGGTGCTATATGAATAACTTTCAGATTTAGATTATCATTTGTTAGAATGTTGCACAGCGATCCTTATGATCTGTAAAGTTGTATTTATGTAGGTTACCACAAATAGGGTTGTGTATTTTTCTGTCACACTTGGTTCCAGAGATGGCAAAGATTAGTAAATCATTTTAATCAAGATCAAAATAGCTTAAATACAGGTTGCTGTAAAATTTGGTCCAAACATAATTTTCCAGGGGCTGCACAGTGGCTTGGTGGTTAGCATTGTCGCCTTGCAGCCAGAAGATGCCTGGTTCATGTCCCCGCCTTTCTGGGATCTTTCTGCATGGAGTTTATGTGTTCTCCCCATGCATATGTGGGTTTTCTCTGGGTTCTCCAGCTTCCTCTCACAGTCCAAAAACATGCTGAGGTTAACTGGTAACTCAAAATTGTCCATAGTTGGGTCAATATATAATTGTGGGACTTTTTGTAACATAGTTGACATTTTTGCTGTTTTCAGGCCTAAAATCAACATGGCTGCCTATAACCAAACACCACATGGCATTTTTAGAGAAAGACTCTTCTAAAATATTATATATACAATTGAGTAAAATTGAAATTGAAAGTTATTTCGAAAGATGTTGTAGTAAACCTGTTGACACTTGACTCACACACTACTTTATATTAAATAACTCAGAAAGCCTTGGAGTCTGGCCAGTCTTTTCTTCAGGAGGAAATGACATCATGTGGAGCAGGTCATGTGATCTGGAATTAACACACTTCCTTGAGAGGTGTTTTTGTAATGGATAATTTAGGTGAAATTGATTTCTCGGACACAGATACAATTTGTTATTTTCCATATAAAATTTGATATATTGCCAAAAAAGAAATATCTGTCATGATTATCTCAACTTAATAAAAAGAACACAAGCAAAACTATTTTTGAATAAGCTCATTTTATTATTGTTTAGCTAATTATAAGGTGGTTATTAAATTGGGATGGTTATTTAGTTGACATTTTAGTGATATCTGGTAATTTTTCATTAATAAGTGACTGTTTCCATAATAAATAATTATGGAATTTGTAAAGACATGATCATAATGAACATAAAAAACATTAGTTTTTTTTTTTTACTTTTAATAAAAAAGTATGCAAGATATATCCCATGGACTTGAAAAGTCCCTCAGTTATATTTTGAAGCAGTTGTGAGTGTGATTGTTTGTCTCTGTGTGTAGCCCTGTGATAGACTGGCGATCTATCCAGGGTGTCGGCTGGAATCGACTCCAACCACCTGTGACCCTGATGACAATGAAGCAGTGTATAGATAATAGATAATTTTCCAGAGGATATCAGATAACTTTGGCAATTCAACATTATTTTGTTTGTGCCAAATTCAGGTCGTAATTGAAAAGTTTCCAACAGAGCTGATAGCATTCCATTGTATTTTGCATTAGACGTTAGCGTGTTACCCTGCTAAGCTATGCTGCTGGACGACGTAAACACCTGCTAAACATTAGCATGTTAGCCTTGTCATTGCATGTATGAAAGTGTGATTTTAACTGCAACATCACAAAGCTGGTCTCTATGATTCATTTGCAAAGTCTGACAGCTACAAATTGCTCCCACTCGCCTTGCTATTTTTTCAGTTTTTGAACTCATGACGCAAATGGAGAGAGGCTTTCCAAACATATGTCTGGGTTGCTTAGCACCAGGCTTGCCTTCATTCATTTCTCACCATGTTCAGTCCATTCCTGCAAGCATTAGGTTCTCATGACTAAATTCTATCTAATTGCTACTGTGGTTGAAGGGTTAAAGTAAATGAGACTTTTTTTTTTACCCCTTTAGCCAATTATGAAAATTACGGTTTCTGCAGTGCGATACTCTGCCGGATCACACCTGGGCGCCTTTAGTCTGGGCACATCAGAGGAGGTGTGTCATGAATCCTGTAGACACGTTCTGAGTGGGATTTACTCTTATATATAATTGTCTGAGAGGAAGGTGGGAGGGAGGGAGGTGCCAGGGTAACCCCCCCCTGTGCCTTTAGGATGGATTTCCTGCCGTTTGCACGACGATTCGCCCAAGAGGACACATTGTGAGCAATTAAAGCAACAAAGAAGGTGTTTCTCTGTAATCCCTGCACACAAATTCTTGCTAAAACACCAAGAAAGTTTCTGTTCTTCATAATTTGTCTCGCTGGCTCGTCTGGGCTGTAGCGGTTCACGACACCTGACGCCGCCGCTGGAGATGGTGTTGATGTCTCCTCTTTGTTTCAGATCAGGCTGTCAGCGGCTCTCTGGTCGAACCTGAACAAAGATGTAGATGAGATGCTCTGTAAGCAGCCGCTGTGCAGGTTTATAATGTGAATAACTGCGACTTATTACCAAGAAACCGATATCCAGATGTTTGTGCCACACAATTTTTATTACCTGTATAATACATGGTGCATATCAAGCACAAAAGGACAGTATAATTAGAAACAGGCTGTTTTAAAAAACTGGACATTTGAAGCAATGTATGTTCAAAGGAAATATGAAAAAGGGGAGCTTTTTTTTTTTTTTTGGCGAAGGACCACCCCAGCATTATTATATGAGCACTTTCCTTGACTAAGAAAAAACATAGTGCAGCACTCTCCCTAGGTTAATATGAAGATGTTCTATGGCTATAAATCATTTAATATTACCATAAAGACATTTTAAATAGTTTGCTCCGATTTGAACCTCCACCAACTGTACAAATCAAAAATGTGCAGGTATTGGGAAGCATGACTGCATATGTTAAAATAGTAGCATTATGTTGATGGCATGGTTGTTTTTACATTGACACCAGATAGACAGAAAATGTGGAATTACCTACTAGGAATAATGGAGGGAAGATGATGACTCTCTTTACAAATTATTCCAGCTTTCCTTTATTGTTGAAGATTTACCAGCGTTGCTTTCATCTCTTGGAAAAGTAAAATGTTTTCAGCAGATTTCCCACAAATTTGTGAGTGATTTGCAGCAAAGACATGTGTTTGCCAGTGTCGGCCACTAGCGGTGAACTTCCTGCAACATTCTGGTAATGAGAAGTTGCCACTAGCTGCAAATATGTGTTTGGAATAGGAAGCATTTACAACAATCATATTATTTATGGCAGAAAATCGTAATTAACTTTTAACAATGTTGCAAATATGCAGAAAGGACACATTTTTATTTGCAAACTAGATTTGTGACAAACTTGAGATGGACTTTTTTTCTTTCTTTATATACAGCGTCCTTGTACAGAAGAACATTAAACACAAGGTAGAGATGCTCTGGACCAGATTATAGCCTACTTGCTAGTTTCCATCTGCAGTCTCTGGGGCAGGCAAGAGAGAAACAAGTAAAGATAGAAAAGCAGCACATCACTTTTAAAAACAAAGATCTCACATTCTCACATTTACACGGTAAAAAAAAGTCATTTCAAGGATTGTCAGTGCTGACAGGTTTGGTTTCTCCGGATCCATTTTTCAGTTTCTTTAGAAAAGTCTTTATAATCAGTTGTTGCTGATTCCATTCTGAGAAGGTTGATTGTCCAAAAGCAGTTTTACATAGAGGGATGCAACACTGCCACCTAGAAGAAGCCCTTCTTGTGCTGGTAGTATTTCCAGAGGTGCAATGAATAAAAAGCTTGAGAGGTGAGGGCACATAACCATGAACAACCTTGAAACCCAAAATATTTCAAACTTTAGCAACCCGTGCTAGGGTAAGTTGATGTGGGTTTGCTGGAATGTGGCTCAAATTTATGTTTTATGCAGTTATTCTAATATCTGAGGATTAGTTTTCTTGGTTCCTCTGACTTTCTCTCACAGTCCAAAAACATGAATAATAGGTTAAATGATAATTCTAATATGACATGAGGTGTGAATGTGAGCTAGAAAAGTTATCTGTCTCTCTGTTTTGGCGATCTGTGCAGGGCGACAGACTCCAGCTCTCCTGTCATTCTCTGAAGCGTAACGTGGATTTTAGCTAATGGGTGAAGTTTTCCACAAAGGTAGCCAGAAGTCCACCACAAGTTTGCAGCATAATTTCATTTGCATATAAAAATACGACCTTGCTTGTAAACTTGCAGCGGCGTTGCCAAAGGTTAACCACAACTGTTTGCCAGAAACCTGATTTGTATATGAAAATATGACCGAGCTGCAAACTTGCGGCAGCGTTGCCAAAGGTTAACCACAGCTGTTTGCCAGAAACCTGAAATTTTTCTAAGGCGTGTGACACATTTTACTTCACTCTAGAAGGCGTTACATTACCCTGCCTTTTCTTCAGAGAAGGAATTCATGACCTTTTCTTCTTTCCTGGACCCTCCTGCCATCCAAATCAATTATTTGCACTCCTTTACTTGTGACTGTCCTTTCGTCTCATTGGGGGAAAGTAACATAAATTGCACCATAAACAGCTGTTTGCTCCCACAAGCTGAGTAAAGAATGTCACTTTTGCCGCAGGCAGCATATGCATTAAATTAGCTGCAGTATTATGAGAGAGGAGACATTAAAACCAAAGCCACTTTTCTTCCTGTGATTAGGGGGCTAAGTAGAGAGTCGCAGCTTTTAGCCGTTCCATAAGTTGACACCCTGCAAACACTAAGCAGAGGAATAAGAGACTGTCAGCAAATGGAGAATCTGCCTCGTCACTCTAGAGCAAGGACGAGGTGTGAATAATGAAACATTGTTACGTTTGGGAGAAGCCTCTGACAGGTGTAACTAGGAAGCATCGTTACTACAATGTATGGCCTTTATTGTTTTCACAGTCAGATTCTCACTGTTGAAATAAATAATTACAGCTTCTCACATCCTGAACCTTTTTGCACTTTAGATGTAATGCGATACTGCAGTTTTATTCCCATTATGTCCTGTAATGAGAAAACAAAATCAGTACATATTTTTATTATTGCCCACAATAGCAGAATCAGAGTGTTGTACCACCCACTTATGCAGTTTGTACTCGTATTCTATACAACAACGCTGATATAATGTTCATCTCTCTTTCAGGTGTTCTCAGCCTACCTGAGGGTCTGACACTTCACAGAGATCAGCAGCAGCAGCAGCAGCAGCAGCGAGCGGCGAAGGGTGGAGAGGGAAACTCCTACAGCCAGTCTGAGCTGCGATCCGTCGAACAGTGCTTACTGGCCACAAGAGTGGGCAGCATCTCTGAACTCAGTGAGTCGTATGCATGTGTGTGTGTGGGTGTGATGGGAAAAGTCTGAGTAGAGAAGTGAAAGACGACCATTAACCCCTTCCTCTCTGCTCTCAACAAGCCGCTTACTGCCACTTCCAACTCTTTAGGAAGATCATTTTCTGTTTCTGCATAATTAGAGGTCCGTAGAAAACTGGTTTTCCAGCTTTGGTATGAAACAGCTTCACTGGACTGTTGGAGGGCCTGACCTCAATCTCCACCAACTCCTGAGTCTCATCCACAAACATTACTGATAGTTTTCACGGCAGATTTTTGACTTGTCATACTAGAAGAGTACAGGTGTTGGTAAAAACTTTACCAATGACTCTATTCAAGTGTGACCGTGACCCTGAAAATAAAGCAGCTAAATGGAATTCAGACAATATTCATTTACACTTGTCCTTCTCTGACTTTGACAAGCTGAAATGTCTTTCAATGAAGAAGGTTACTACTGCATCTCTAAGGAATGTGTAACAGCTGCACTGATCCACGAAAAAGAAAAGAAACTGTAAGTGTGAGACACTCTTCTCCTTTTTTGGACGTCAGTGACAGATGAAGCTTTATGTTTCACTTTTATGTCAATGTTTTTTAACCCAAACTATGATCTTCTCCTTAACCTAACCATGGAGTTTTGTTGTGTAAACAAAAGAACAGAAAATATCAGAAAGCAGCAACTAAAAATGTAAGTAAACAGCAACTGAAAAGCATTTGAATGGGTGTATTTTAACACAAACCTTGATCATTCTCTAAACTTAACCAAACGGTTTTAGTGCCGAAACTTAACAAAGTAGTTGTACACAGCAACTGAAAATCAAAACAGTGACATAAAACACCTCACAGGGCTCAAACTCCAGTTTTTTGTGTTAAAGTTGTTGGTTTTAGGCCTCTTCCATTCCTGCCGCCACCTCACGTAGACTTTACTGGTCTTTTTATATGTAAAGTAAGTGAAACTTGTAAGTCATGTGATGTAAAACTTGCTAGTCACAAGAACAGAAAAGGCAAAAAACAAACAGACAAAAAAACTTAGGCATCTCATAGTTGTACAGCACTATGGAGCAGTTTAGCAGTTACACATTCTGGTGTGAGACTGTCTTGACACAGTTGTGGTTAAATTGGAAGGAAGATCTACAGTCAGGTTCCAAAATCTTGTGGAAAATCTTCCTAGAAGAATGCATGCTCTTATAGTAGCATGTACTGTACATGTTGAATTATCACATATGGATGTAATATTTGGGTGTCCCCATACTTTGCTTAAATGTACTTTTGCCCACCCAGGGCTCACCCAGTGCAAATTTAGGAAAACTATGCTTGAAAAATATAACTTGTGTATATATTATGAAAGTCAGCTGACAACGAGTATATTTGTCCATTATCATTCTACAACTAAAAATGTTCCATTGTCCAAAGTTGGTGTTTCACAAATTTCACCTTTTCTACCAGATATCTCACCATTTAGCCAATATATCAGATTTTAAACAGATAATGAAGTGCTCTGCAACAAAAAGGCCCCTGATTGGAACCCCAAAGGTGACCCAGCAAGACTTAAGATTGCAGCTAAGACCCTGTAGTGTAGGAGTGTCAAACTCATTCTAGTTCAGGTTCCACATTCAACCCAGTTTGATCTGAAATGGGTCGGACCAGTAACATCAGAGCATAATGACCGATTAATAACTACAACTCCAAATGTTTCCTTTGTTTTAGGGCAAAAAAGTACATTCTGAAATGTTGACATTAACGGAATTATGTTTTTACAAAACATGAACAACCTGAAATTTATGAAGAAAAATGAATTCAATTTCAGCAACATTATGTCTCAGTTTATCATTTACACATTACAACTTCCAGATCACACAGTGTCTAAAAAGGAACAAAACATTTAGTCACAGGTATCTGGAACTGAACGATATAGTATTTTACTTTATGATCAAAATGACAAAGGTTAGACAAAAAAACAACAAAAACAAGAGAAAATATTACAAAAAAGAGACACAAAATGACAATAAATGAGACAAATGACACGAAACAACACAAAAGGAGACAAAATTAGACAAAAAAATTTCAAAGAAACAAAAAAATGGACAACACAATTGAGACAAAAATGACACAAAACAATTAATAAAGCAAAACACAAAATGGCAAAAATAAGACAGAAAACACAAATGAGACAACAAAAAACACAGTGACAAAAATGAGAAAGAAAACGACAAATATGAGACAAATAAAAGTCAAACAAAAACAACAAAAACAAGAGAAAATATTACAAAAATGAGACACAAAACAACAAAAGAAAGATCTAGTGTTTTACTTTATGAACAAACAACTCGTTGATGTCTAGCAATTATTTTAAATTGATAGTTTTACAAATTGCAGTTCATGTCTTCTTTCTAATTTTTACACTTTACAAAGTCGTCCCAGGGGCCGAATTGGACCCTCTGGAGGGCCGGTTTTGGCCCACAGGCCGCATGTTTGACACCCCTGCTGTAGTGCAACTCAAGGTCTGATTGCATCTGAGCAATCCACACACCAGAGATCAAACCCCACAAAAACCATACGAAACTCTACTTTGTGTGACCACAATATACACCCAGAAGCCATTGATCATGGAGATTGATGCGACTAATGTAAATACAACTAAACTCTACGGTATTCTAAATTATGAAACTTAACTAATGCAAATACTGCGGCTAAAACCCTATTGTGTTACCAGTTAGGTAGATTTTCACGTTATCTTATACTTTCAGCACCATTGTGGGCTTCTTATCTGTAAAGTGCCTAAACTTTTGGATAGCCGAATAGATTTCAGAGAATGAACTCTACTTATCCGCTACAATATCTCAATATGAGCTTCTTCATCAGCATATTTACTGAACGCGTATAGTTCTGGTCAATCTCCTTCACATTTGAGCTGGAAGACATTATCGCTCATAAAATAATATGATGCTTAATAGAGCACAAACACTGTCCTGCTCTATCAGTAAATCTCTGTATCATAATCGGCCTGTAAATGTGTATGTGCCTCTTAAATGAGTGTGGATCTGTGGGAGTCGCGCTGTCAATGAAAACAATTCTAATGAACCACAGCCATTCATTAAAAGTGACTGATTTTAGTTTATAAGTTTGACAAGTCCTGCAAAAGTTAATTGAATGTCTGTCCATTGACAATGTAGTCATTATCCGAAGAATAATGGGCATCACAATGCCTTCTAAATACGTTTGTACAATATGAAGCCGTTTACATAAGCTTTAGGAGTCAGTTTTATATATATTATAGTAATAATAGGTTTTATGCATCATTTGAGAAATGATGTGCCGATTATATTTTACATTCTCATCCTCACTCACAAAAAAATTTGAAAAAGTTGGAATACACGACCAAAGTTCAACACAAGGCCCTCCTGAGAGTTGTTTTTCTGTTTTGGTGGAAACTTCCTGACAAGCGTCAGTAGCTCGTCCACAAACCGAGTCGCAAACCACCGAACACACGTCTCGCGTTCCCACTTGATATAATCAGATATAATCACAGAAAGCCGTCGCTCATTTGAAGCGCTGAGCAGTTCTGTTGTTTTTTGGTTGCGTTCGGCTCTCCAAGACGTTCCAGAAAACACAGCAGCATCCACTGACAGAAGAATAACAAATTAGTCTCCTAATGTGAATGACAAAAATGAAATCCCCAAGCCGAATAATGGCTGAAAGAGCCGCCGGGTCTGTTTCTGTTGTCATGGAATCAGTATGTTAAGAAAAGGCTGAGGAAATATTGTCTGTATATCTTGTGTAAACATTTATCATCACAACAAACAGCGAGCCAGTCCTCCTCGCTGTAGGTTTCCTCAGGATGGAGGCAAATCGCCAGTCCTCTGTTCATGTTGTATTGATGAGGTCAAGCAAGGACTCGTTGTGTTGTGTTGACACTGCAAACACACTGTGAGACAACAGAGCCGCGGATGGATAATGGCAGAGCTTAGTCCGGTGGTAGTGTTATCAGGAATTCTGTAAATAACTCCAGGATTTGCAAACAAGCTCAAGCTGAAACAAAATGAATAATTGAGAAAAGCAGAATATCCGGCGATGATTGCACCGTCAGGCTGTCGAATGGCTTATTAAAACGAGAGCACGATAAGATGAAGATAGAAAGGTTAAGGAGAAACGCCAATGAGAGTTTGATTTTTGCAAATAAATTTCGTGGATTGGAACAACTTTGGCCGCTGCTGCTCGGTTAAATTTGCATCCTACCCAGGGACGGTCTTTTTGCTCTGGCATTTAGACTCGATTTTAGAGGTTTGTCACTCATTTACCTCTTTGTATTTTCTCATTTTCGTCCCTGCCAAAATGCCAGATTAGCATATTTGAAATGACAGTCCTGCAGATCCTGCAGTTTTTGGGAAGGCTGGTGTGTCATCATCACTCAGCCTGCTTCAGGTACGGTCCACTCATTGTCGTAACTCGGCACGTTACTAAAACTGAACTGATCTATTCTTAGAAGCAGCGGTGGATGGAGGATACTAAATACATATAGACTCTATCCATATGCATGTAAACCTATACAGCTGGAAACATCAGCAGCACAGAGTAAAACAAGGTCAAGTGGCAGCGACCTCTGTGCAGGTTGATGTGTCTGTCGGCTGCAAACCACAGAACCACGAGGAGCAGTAATAATGAACCAGTCTTTATGCTAAGCTAAGCTAACCTTCACATTTAACCTTCTAAAAATTACACACCTGTGCAACTAAACTGCATTCTTGATTGCATTTTCAGGGAAAAATATTCCTCAGGATTACGTATATTTTGTGACAAATATGTTCATAATCAACATATTTTGTTTTTGAAATGTCGCTCCTTTAAAAAAACTAAAAAATAAACAGCTCTATACTATTAGGAAAGTAGCGTCAGAGAATCCTCCTCACTCTACAGATTGAAGAAATCCATAAAGACTTTTCAACACCGCCTACAACTCATAAATCCCATTTTCTATGATCCTTTCTTCACTATATGTTTTATTTTAGGACATCTTTGAGTATCTTGAAAACCTCTATATAGCTATTATGTGTTATTATATATTATTATCATTAGTAGTATTAGCTATATATTGGCACACTGATATTACAAAAAATGAAAGAGGTGCATCTATTAAATGCTCATATTTGAAGTAAAACCATGACATTTTGCTGAACCTGATTAAGTAATTTTGGTATCTAAACCTAACCAAACTTCTAAAATATAGTCATTGTTATGTAGGGTGAATCTGAACCCAAAACAGAATATTTTTCTAAACCTACAATCTACAGCTTGATTTATACTCCTGCAATGAATCTATGCAGAGCATACACTACCATTCAAACATTTGGGGTCACTTAGAAATGTCCTTATTTTTGAAAGAAAAGCATTTTTTTCAATGAAGATAACATTAAATGAATGATAAATACAGTCTACACATTGTTATTGTTGTAAATGACTATTGTAGCTGCACACGGCTGATTTTTAATGGAATATCTCCATAGAGGTACAGAGGAACATTTCCAGCAACCATCACTCCTGTGTTCTAATGCTACATTGTCTTAGCTAATGGTGTTGAAAGGCTCATTGATGATTAGAAAACCCTTGTGCAGTTATGTTAGCACATGGATAAAAGTGTGAGTCTTCATGGAAAACACGGAATTACCTAGTTGACCCCAAACTTTTGAATGGTAGTGTATATTATAGCCTAAACAAGTGGCCTATTTTATGCTGTTGTGATCATATTTACCTGTGTGTTGGTGTGACTGCCTCAGTCTGCGAGTGGTGGCATTTCTATGCAGGTCTGTTGAGTTTTTATGTTTATTTCACATTGCACTTTGAGCTGATAAATGCTGCAGTTTCTGTTGCTTTCACCAAAATTTATCAAGCACAGAAAGGAAAAAAGATATAGAAGAGGATAGAATCTATCCACAGATTGATAGAGCTATGAAAACAAGAAAAACGATATGTGCACATGTAGTCTAATGTATATTACGTTTTGACTCATTTATGCAGTATTTTTGAACAAATCAATGTGCTATGTTAGCACTAAGCAGACTAAAAACAGGTGTTTATGGTCTGTGTCGCTGCAACATGTAGCTATATTTGTGGGAAGAGGCACATTATAGTATGAGGTAAAGTAGTTTGACATAGATTCATCGCAGGAGTATGAATCCTGCTTAAATTCAACTGAAGAGTGAGTGAAAGTAAACCTTATGTCTAAAAAAAAATGGTTCAATACATGACATCAACCCCAGTCTCCTGGGTGAAAGTTCTGTCCATCCTCCTGACACCAAGTTTGTGGCTCTTTAAAAGTGGAAACGTTTCCCACTACATCAGAAAACATGTTTCTCTGAGGAGAATGCAGTGTAGCTGTCAAGGAATGTAATTTTAATGAGAGACAGAGTAGACTTAACTGACAGACATGAAGGTTCCATCAATCCTCGAAAATTTTCTGCGGCTCTTTTTTGCTTC
The DNA here is from genome assembly GCF_022539595.1 of Amphiprion ocellaris. NCBI lineage: Eukaryota > Metazoa > Chordata > Actinopteri > Pomacentridae > Amphiprion > Amphiprion ocellaris. The sequence continues at coordinate 8,027,087 of NC_072768.1, forward strand.
CAGAAGAAAACTACTCCCCTTTGAATTTTACTAGATCAAACTTCCTCCCATAAATCAGGTCTTAGTAAAGATTCAATAAATCTTAAAGGTTTCAAGGATCTCAAATCTCAAATTCCCCAAGACTGAGATTATTTCAGAGGTCAGCCTGAATCCCTTCATCATCTTGTTATTAATCTGGTAATCATCCGCTGTGGACTGACAGCCTCAACCTTCAGCCAACTGTGGGGATTGTTTAGATGACGCTAACAAAGATCATAGAAAGCAGACTGATCCAAACACAAACTGAATGAGTATTTCCATTGAGATCATCCCTCAAACTGGCCAAAAGTTAAAAATCTCCTCATCACTAAACTGTTTTAGTCAGATTTCTTTAAACACCTCATGTAAAGGTCGAGCTGTCGTCCCATTTTCCCCAAATTCTGACCTTTTTTTTTTTTTTTCTGCTGTTCACTTCACTGAGCTTTCAGTTTGGCAACGATGGCAGCAGGTGTTAGAGAGAAGCTGTTTGGGGTCATTTCAGTTCGCTGTAGTACTATTATACAGTACATGTACAGAACACAGTACAGTCTTACAAACACGTTAAAGCAATAAAAGTGTCATTGAAGACATGCCAACACAGACTTTTAATGCTGCAGGCACCTCAGATTACCTCTAGTTTTACTCCTGTCTGTATGGTTGAACTTTTAGCTTTAATTCTTCTTTGTCACTTTTAATGTGACTTTTTAACATATTCACACATTTTATTACCCGCAGTTATATCTAGCCCTAAAGTAATAATAATGGCTGTATTAATAATTCACATGCAGCTTTTCTTTTCCTCGTGGGTGCTTTGCCTCACAATATTAGTTACAGCTGATTAGAAAAACATGCTAGAACCATCATTATTCTTTATTATTGATTTGACCCAAACTCTAAGACTTTGGAGCTATTTCAGATGCGTGATTTTTCTTTTGTCTCATTTTCATATTTCGCTTTAGTATGATGGAATCGCGGCTGCTTTTCTGTAAGTGCTTCCACAGAAAACCGACAGACAAAGCTGCTAATGGCCATCGGCGCTCTCAGTAATACCTTTTGAAGATCATTTTATTGTGACAACGCTGAAAGTATACAGATTCTTTCATATATCTCCTCTGAATACAGTACTTATCTTTGACCACATGTCAAAGAAAACAGCAGAATATGAGAGGAAATTGAGCAATTTGTAGTAATTTCTGTCCTCCAGGATAGACGGTGCTTACCACAGTGTTTTGCTCTGGTGGGGGGTGATTTTGATTGATAGTCTCAAAGGTGGAATTATGCCATTAGTTCCTGACATTAATAGGAATCAAGTAGAAACTGTCAAAGGCTACAATCAACCGGCCATCATGGAATCAATTTGGACCATTTTTCATTGTCTATTAGGTGATTTAGGTTTGTTTAACTGAGAAAAGCCACATGTATGTGGATTATCTTCCATCCTCACTGCTCTGAGTACATCCTTCCCTCCCTAATAAAGGCTCCAGGGCCCTCTGACAGCAGGAGAGTCATCATGTGATGTCACTTTGTGTGCAACTTGGTCCAAACTTGCCTGATTCAAAGAGGGTGAGACTCAGACAAGGAGTGCTTGTAGTATAAAGCAGAGATGGTTTACAATAAGACTATCAGCATCACAGTTCCACATAAAGACACTCCATGTTTGTTATCTTTACATTTGTTAGCTGGTGGCTAAAAGGTTCCAGTTCTTTCCAAATGGGCCAAACAAATGACAGGAAGAACAGCTTAGCATCTTGTTAAGTGAGGACGGCCATAGACGACCATTAGACGTAATCATAGCAGCAAACCATTGACAGAAAAACTGCGATGATGGCAGCAGCTCCGCTCATCAATACCCAAAGAAAAGCTGGTTACTGGGTAGTTATTTCCCCATAAAGGCTTGAATATAATTACCCCATCAGAGTTAATTTCTACATTTCAGAAAGAGTAGCCGTACTTTCTCTCTCTCTCACTGTTAAACACTAAACTGCCTTCGCACTCTCTGAAGTAATGAGCAGTTTGGCGGTAATGTGGGTGCCTGCGTTGCCCATTGCTGACCTTAAAGGTTCCAACTCCATGAAGTAAATCAAAGTGGTACCGTTATACTCTTTAAACTGGCATATTTCTGTGATTTTGTGTTTCAAAGAGCTTGGAGAGTATCGCCTCACTGCTACAAGGTAATCCCTGAGGAACTGGATCGGCTCGTCCTCAACCTCTCCTCTTCTTGTTAGCATAAAGAATTAATCACCTGGGATGAGGTATTGATTAAAGGCTTACATCTTCTAATGAAAAGGCTATTGACATTTTAGCTTATTTAGCTGCTGGAGCTCATTTCGTCTTTCCTCTTTTCTGACCAAAACAGGATCCTGGCCGCTCTGCGTTGGTGTATCGTCATTGAAAACAACGGGTTAATCCTTTTTTCTGTGTGCACACGCTGAAAGAGTGGCAGTAATCTCACTCTAAGCTGCAGGTCCTTCACTACTGTTGCACTCTTTCAGTGATGGACACAATCTACATTCTCAGCCTCCTCTGCCAGCGTAGGAAATGTCACCAACCTGTATAAATAAGGCATGAGAAGTGGCTGTCGCTGACCCCCTCAGCTCCCCTTACCAAGCTTAAGAGGGCACAGTTACAAGCGTATCTCAATTCCTGTTGGCACAATTAAGAGAAAGACGAGTCACAGATGGCAACCGGGATAAACAGCAAGGATGTGACTTCAGATGTATACGTGAAATGGTCATTCCTGTAATTGTATTTTTAGCTTTCTGCATCACAACATGGCATCCAGCACATCCAACATATGCATGTGAAAATTAAGAATTATGAGCTGAATTTGCAGTTTCCTGTCTTTAAGCTTATTGTTTGGATTCTTTCACCTACAGCATTACTGCTGAAGTTCATTTTCGCCATTTTGTCTTAAAAAAACAAAACACTCTAAGCTACCTGCTCAGCTGCTCAAAACTTTGGACATTATGGAAGCAAGAGCACTAAAAATGACATCCATATTCCTGAATGAGGTCCTGAGAAGATGGACAAATTATTCGGTTGGTATAATTAAGAGAAAGACACAGCTGGAGCTGCAGCAAGAAACTGCAAGGCCTTAAATTCAACAGCTTATAAACACGTTCAGTGACTCAGTGGTGAAAAGGATGGAGATATTTACCAGTTTAAAAAAGCAGATATTCCATCAGTAGTTGGTAAAGACCAAAACAGAGCTAAAAGCGAAGAAAATGGAGAGCTTGCATTCAGCATTCCGGACCCCAAATGACTGATAATGGGATGAATTGGTCACTGTTACTGTGACTGTTGATTGAGGTTAACCGTCTATGACAAATTTCAATAAAAATTTTGACCATTATGGAAGCAAAAGCACTAATAATGACATCCATAATCCTGAATGAGGACCTGAGAAGATGGACATGTTATCTGGTGGGCATAATTAAGAGAAAGATGAAACTGGAGTAGCAGCAGCAGATAGTAACTGCAAGGCCCTAACTTCAAATGTATACGAGAGGTGGACGGTCCTGTCATCGTATTTCCATCCGATTTCATCACAACATGATGTCCAGCACATTTCAGCTACTGGCACTTCACCACTGGTCTCAAAGGACAGCTGAGAGATTGACTGCTTTATTGCATGAATGCTCTTCCCTCGTTCAGGCATCCTTTTCACACTCGCCTCACACATTGTTGAGGCTAAATGGAATCTTGGCAAGCACCAAATGGCGCAATTTTGATGCTAAACAAACCCTTTTGTCCATGGGAATGACTGTTTGTTCCCGCTCTGTATTGTATAGTCACACATACAGTATGGTCCGTTTAGCGCCATCACAGTCCATTACGTTCCGGCCTTGAATAGTATCAAACTCACCAAAACAATATGTCACAGAGGGTTTTTTCTTTTCTTTTTCAGATCGACCCTGCTTCAGAATTTCATTACTTTTCCCTCATAGTGCAGCATGTCTAGGCAGGAAGGAGAAGTGACAGAAACCTGACAGCATTCTGTGAAATGGGATTTGACTCCATGCTGTAATAATACAGGGTTGTTGTTCAAGTGAGCATACTCAGTAACTAAAGTGCCACATAGTGTCACAGTGTTTTCATGGAAGGAGCAGGCTGTCTGTGAGAGAAACTTCAAATTCATGTCTGGTTTTCAGATGAACTGCATCTACTGCACTAAAAGGCTATCTGACTTGTCCCAAAAGTATTTTAAAAAACAGGGATGAGCTCGCTTTTCCAAGAACTATTTACTTTTTTTTTTAAACCCGCCTGGAGAATATTCAAATTTTTATAAGCAGAGTTCTCTCAAGCTTTGATTTTTGAAGCCCAACCGGATGACCTTAAAGTACTGACAAATTATGCAGAGGAAATAGCTTGGAGTAGCTAATGTTTATCCATAAATATTCATTCTTCACCCAGTGCAGTACTGGGTATGCTTATTCTCCCTGTGCTCCCCCTGTGAGCGGCGCAGAAAGGACTGGGATGTACCCTGTCTTTTTCCTGATTGTGCTGCGTGGAAACTCTTGATTCCCTCTGACAGAGTGAGCTCTAAGGGGGCTGGAAGGAATGAGGATGATTCCCCGACGTCTTTTTAAAGGCCACACGCTCAAAATATTCTCGTCCTTTCTCCCTGTGATTTCTTTGTCCAGTTGCCCGTGGTTCTTTTTATGCTTTCCTGATTGTCCTGTGTGTGTTTGTGCAGGTGATCTAGTGTCCCGAGCCATGCACCACCTACAGCCGCTGTACACCAAGAACCACAACAACGGGACGCCGATCCACCAGAAGAGCGGCATGATTCACTGGGCGCCCGAGGCCATCTACACACTGTGTTACTTCATGCACTGCCCTCAGATGGAGTGGGAGAACCCCAACGTTGAGCCCTCCAAGGTTACCTTACAAACAGAGAGGTGAGAAGCAGCAACATGAGCATTTAAGAGGAGCTCCAGATCCGTCAAAAATGGACCAAACAACACAAACCAGCCACAGACTAAACTCAGATTAATAGAATTTTACCGCGTCTGGTGGTATTCTATATTTTCGTCAACAAATCCCATGAAAAGACCAAAACCAACAATAAGCTGATCCCTACTAAGAAGTATTGTGTCTGTAGCCAAAGCCTCATATCGCCTACTGCACTGCATCGTAGAGCTTGTTGTCCAAAAGCTAATAAAAACACATCAATGTGCCACAATGCTGTCTTTACTCTGAGCCAGTCCTGCACACACTGCTTTAATACTTGCCAGTACACCAATCTGTAAAAATTCACGATGAAAATATTCTCCCCAAAACATGCATTGTGTGTTCCTGTTTGCTGATTTCCAGCTGTTTTAGGAAACTACTGAGGCTTTAAGAAAGAAACACTTTGTTTTTGTGACTTGTTTTTTTACAAATTAACTCCATGATTAGAAATGAAATTTTTGTCAAATGTCACAGACAAGGAAGGAAAATCAGATAATGCTGGTGGATAGATTTTATTGTTGTTTTCATAATTTAGAATAACACAAGTCTTCACATTCTGCACCAATTTTGACAAACACAGTTGCATACAGTTTTTCCAGCTATAATCAGCACTTTTGTATCAGATTGTGGGATTATTAGTGTGTGAAAATATAAGAATTATGAGCTGAATATGCAGTCTCCTGTCTTTCAGCTCATTGTTTGGATTCTTTCACTTTCACTTTCATCATTTTTGTCTGCAACAAAGAGAAAAAGTCCCACTCTAAGCTACTTCTTCAGCACCAAACATCTTGAAAACACATTTAGTGACTCAGTGGTGAGATGTTTACCAGTTAAAACTAACAAATATTCTGTCAATAATAGGCAGTGGAGACCAAAACAGAGCTAAAAGTGAAGAAAACGTTCATCAGATGGACACATGCACAACCCCAAATGATTAAAAATGGAACAAACTGGTACAATTTGTGTCCTTGCTAGTTCAGATATACAGTCTATGACAAGCTTAAAGAAAACCCTGTGCCATCATGAAGGCAAAAGCACTAAGAATGACGTCCATATTCGTCAATGAAAACCTGAGACGATGGACATCAGCCAGTTTGTTACGCTGCAATCATCTTGTAATTGATAAAAATCCAAAAGTCTAACATTTGTGCAATAGAAACACAAGTTGGCAAGAGAAAAGATGGAACAGAATCTCATGTACAGACTATAGCACAATGCACAGCTCAGCAGTGGAAGAAGTATTTCTACTTTGTTTTTTGTTAGAGAAGGGAATTTTATTGTATCTGATTCATATCATAATTGAGCTGTCAAAAATGTTTTGTTTTCATACTGGGAGGATTTTTTTAAGGCTATATAATCTCACAAAGAAAGAAACATAAAGCATTGATTATCCTGTCAGGCCTTTTCACCTCATTTTGTACTATTGCATTTCTTTAATGTGCTCAGGGAAAATAATGAAGAAATGCCGAGAGAGCTCAGTGAGAAAAATTCCTGCTTCTTTGCAGAGCTGCAGAGATCACAGCGCAGCAACTGAGTACCTCTGCATACTGTGCTCAGAGCCGAAATGGCACACCAGATGTTTCCTCTGGAAGGAGAGCAGCTCAGTTTTATATAAGTTAGTCGTCAACTTATTGGCGACTTGAGCGAGCCCTCTGGGTGACCTGAGCGGTGGCAGGAAGGAGGCAAGCACACACATGTCGGTATCGATAGTCACCACCACTGACGTGGTTGTAGGACTTATGTGCGAATGACATCAGGATTAGACCATTTTTCCATGGTGCTAAGACCCCTGATCTATCATCCTGTAGTCTTTGGACAAGTTTTCTCTAAAGCACAGAGCAATTCTCACAATATTCGCTGTTTCTGCTCGTGAAACAAATTTTCAGCCGATTTTATGAGCTGTTTCTTTTTCTTTTTCCTGTTTTTGCTCGCTCTGTGTTCCTCCAGTTTGGTGGAAACCCCTTTTAGCTGGCAGCAGAGGCGGGAAACAGTGCTGATAGTTGAGCCTGAGCAGCCGTCCTCTGGGGCTCCGGAGTTTATCACCTGCAGCAGAGCAATTTATCAGCTAATGTGCGTCCCAGGTGTCACGTCTGCTTCAGCTCAAATCACCATTAGCAACCCAAATTCATGCCTGTTTTGTTTTTAAATCATGTTGAACACCGGAGTCAAAAATGAGGGAAATCCCTGCAATTGCAATTCCTCATTTAGTTCAGGAATGTCTGTGCACTTTATTGCAGTTCTTGAAATCGCATTGCATGGAAGCAGTGAGACCTTGAACTGCTTGTGAACCAGAGTTTCCACTGGGCATGTGAAGGAATGTATTGCCATTATACGTTCGCTGCCTCTTGATTAGGTGTCGTGCGCTGCTTTTAATGAAGTCCATGGAACCAGTAGCGTCACGTGGCTGCAGGTCAGGCTCCTTTGAAGTGAGTAAAACAAAAGCGTATCAAACTGTAATTAAAAGAGAAAAAAGCCTCTCCCGTCAACTCGGAGCAGCGGTAATGAGTGACACGTGAACGGAGCACGTGTCAAGAACAGTCAAGGCGTCAAGGCATCCTTTTTAGACTGGCATTGACACTGATCAGCAAATCCCAGTGGAGTTTCATCAAGTGCATATATATTTGACAGCTCATACAAAACACATGAGCGCCTTATTTATTCAGTAGCACTCTCCAACAGATGCTTTTATTCTGAAATCCTATGATCTGAATACTGTTTTGCATGATTAAGAACATACAGTCTGTAAAAAAAATTCAAATTTGACATATTCTATTTAAATCAGTTTGCATTTAAATATATTTTTTCTTTAAATCTCATATATATATAATTTATTTTCATACCTGTGTGCGATGCGTTACAATAAATGCCCCCCTGCTGTGCTACACCAGCAGTCAGAAGGCTTTACTTGTCTCATCATATTATTTAACAAAGTCTTCTGAAGCTTCCAGAGAGTGTGGAGAGTGCAGGTATGTTTTGCATAATGTATTTATAATAGCTCATTGTTTTGCTTAAGTGAAGAACGTGTGTATTTATATCCGTAACATGCTGTAAGTACAGTAATGAAGGTCAAAATGCAGCATCGTGCATATGTATCTTCATGCATATGGAGTCCATGTGACTGCAGTAAACACTGACGCAGGATGAGGGGAACAGAGAGGCAGATGGGAGGAGAAGATTTTTTAATTTGTTCATCCTCATAGTTATTGCCTTTTACTTATTTTACATGCAAGAAGAGCAGCATTTCAGGGAATAATGATGGACGTTTCTCAGCATTCCTGACATTTTATACACTGAACGGTCAGGAGATTATTAAAGAAAACAACAGTCACATCAAGTGGAGATACAAAGGTTGAGCATAGAGTATGTTTATGATGGAATAATAACAGCATGCCTGAGGTTTTCTTTGTGTTAATTACTTGATGCAAAGAAAGAAATAGAAGATGATGATGATCACAGTGCAAACTGAAGCAGTTCTGATCTTAAAACTAGATAATGAGTCTCCCTTCGAGATGAGATGAAGGAGTCATAATAGCTGATATTGTACTTCAGGTGATGAAAATTTATAACAAATTTAACATGAATGTGATTAAGCAGACCCTAATGATATGGAGTAAACCTGGGGCTTTCTGGACCTGCTTGGTAATCCAGACTGCGGTTCTGTTTCTTGTGTGCAACTTGAAATGCTGCTGCGATCGACTGTGTGATGGTTGTTTCCTGCCTCTGTCAGTGCAGCCGAATTCAAAAATACCAAAGAATCTGTTCATTTCAGAGAAGCAGCGAGCTTTCATGAATACTGTATGTTTCTGTGCAGTAAGTCGGTTCATTCTGCTGACATTCTGCTTGGAATGTTGTGCAAAACTGATTAAAGGCAAACCCATTTGAATACTTGACCTTTTACAGTATTGTGCTGATACATGTAATTGATAGAACTGTTTCACCATCACAATGCGTTTTTACATCATATATGCATTATGCATGTGTTGCACTGCATTAAGTGGGTTTATATGGATAAAATGCTGCTGTAGTCCTCTAGATCAGGAGCAGTAGTGACTGGATTAAAAACATAGCGAGTGAATACAAGTCTGCGTCTGAAATGAGTGTCTGAAACAGAGTTAACTTGGTCTACAATCTAAGATAAGATTTTTCCCTCCTAGATTTTCTCACATTCAAGTGTCTCTGTGGCTCGCTGATTTAAGGTCTTTAATTTCATTTTCTAGCCAGGAGTTCATCCTGTTCTCAAACATCCGCTGCACCAGGCGCTATCTCCAAAATAACACATGCAAATTCTGCATTAGGTGGATTTTTCTTGCAAGCGCCTGGGCACACTAAGTAGTGAGCGTGATTGAAGTTCACTGTGTCCACATGTGCCTCTATCTCCCCCTACAGGCCGTTCATGGTGCTGCCGCCGCTGATGGAGTGGGTGCGTGTGGCCGTGGTCCACACCGAGCACAGACGCAGCTTCTCTGTGGACAGCGATGATGTTCGGCAGGCTGCCAGGCTGCTGCTGCCTGGAGTGGACTGTGAGCCTCGCCAGCTCCGGTAGGGCCGTGAGGAGTGTGCTTCCCTTTAGGCTGCAGAACATGTGTGTGTGTCTGCTTCCAACCTCTCCATCTGAACCCACAAACAAACAAACAGTGCTGAAGCAATTTCACTCTTAGTCCTTCGAAGCTTGCTGTAGTGAGGTGTTTGTTGGTATTCCGGCATACGGTGGGCTGTGAAGGTAAGCCCACCAAGAACATCTGCAGAGATGTCAGAGATGGTCAGAGAGTAGGGAGGGGGCTGTATGTAAATGCAAGGGTAAATAGTGGTTGATTTGCGTATGGTTGCTAATCAGTAACAGAGAGTAAGACAACAGAACAAAAGGTGGTTGAATCAAGAGATCTGGCAGACAGATGCAAATAGCAAAGGTGCAACAATAAAAGGTACGAGGACGACTGACAGTAACAAATCGCAAAAGATAAAAGAATTGTGGGAAATGGAATGGAGTGACACTAGAAGGTACATATAGCAAATGGTGTGCTGTTTTCTTCATCACAAGCAAAGAAAAGACATGCATACTTCTCATGCGCTTCCCTGCAGTGTGAAAGAATAAAGCTGGTCAGGCGTTTAGGTGGAAACATGCTGCTTTTTGAGCCGTCACAACAGTCAGCCTGTGCTGTGAATCACTTTGTGTGCTTTGCCCTTCAGAACGGATGACTGCTTCTGTGCCTCGAGGAAACTGGATGCTGCCTCCACTGAGGCGAAGTTCCTGCAGGACTTGGGCTTCCGTATGCTCAGCTGTGGACGCACAGACCTGGTGAAGCAGGCTGTCAACCTGCTCGGTCCGGATGGTATCAACAGCATGAGTGAGCAGGTTAGAGACACGGTCAACATATTAAATAATGCATGTGCAGGCGCATTCACACTCTGAGACACAAAACACACACGTGTATCTACTCAGCCACCTGTGGAAGATATTTGTTTGCTCTGTAAACTGAGGCTTCTTCACCTGTGAGCGGAAAGGCGGTCCTACATATTAAATCTTATTCTGACATATTTTTCCTGCAGCAGGAGCTCTGCATTATATCATGACTACCACCTCCAGTGCAGTAAATCACCAGGAGACTACTGCAAGTGTATCTCATGTTTTTTCATGGGAAAATCAACATGTAGTTCAAATACAGAGCACTGCAGGTTTCTGTCAGATGGCCTCCTGCTCGTATCTCAGACGGCCCTGAGCTCTCACAGAGTCGCACAGTATCCTTTAAAAATTTCATCAATAGCAGAATATTTCTCTCATCAGACCCAAGTCCACTGGATTGAAGCTGTCGAGAATACAGGTGCTACTTAATAATAAAGAACAGAGAGCAAAGGGCATGGAGTTGAAGTTATGTTCACATTTCTTAGTTGCAGAAAGTCACCGTGGAGCGCTGCACTTCCTCAATAAAATATTTTAATGTAGAAATGTGGAGTTTTTGCCGATGCTGTTTGGTGATTTAACCCTCCTGTTGTCTTCATTTACAGGCAGCAAAATATATTATTACCTTGTATGAAAATAAATCCAAAAGTTCAGCAAAAAAATTTGCAAAACCTTCAGGAAGAAAATTCCAATAATTCCTTCAAAATTTCCCTTAGAATAGAAGTTTTATTTTAAAAAATCCCCCAAGTTTTGGCAAGAAAATTCTTATAAATATTTTCAAAAAATTAGTAAAAATCTTCCAAAAAAAAATTCCTAAAAATATCTAAAAAGATAACATGTATAATCAGTAAAACTTTTAATATTTTCTTTAAGAACATTCAGCAAAAAAATCAACCAAAATCCAGCAAATTTCGCTGGATTTTGGTAATCTTTTTGGTGGATTTTTTTCCACCAAAAAATGTTCAAAAATTTCCCCAAAATGTTGAAAATGTGGACATCGAAAGTTTCAGTGAAAATGTATTTTTTTCCTCCACATTTTCAAACTTTAAAATGGGTCAATTTGACCGACCGGACGACACGAGGGTTAATAAAATGAAGGACTACATTTTAAATGGTTATTGCTCTCTGTGCCTGTGCTCATAAAGGGGATGACTCCGCTGATGTACGCTTGTGTCCGTGGAGACGAGGCCATGGTGCAGATGCTGCTGGATGCGGGGGCAGATATTAACAGCGAGGTCAGTGGTGAGAATACATCTCTTTAGGTAGAAGTCAAAGTCAGCACAACTTTAGAATAAAGAGACATTTTTCGCATTATAAAGTTGATCTCTTCAGCGTTAGTGGAATGAATCATTGACTCATGACAGAAGCAGGCCAGGCTGAGAAGGAGTGGGTTTCATGACAGGTGAGAGGTGTTGACAAGACTTTGTAACGTTTGCCTCCAACGGTATGGAGAATTTAAAGTGTGAAGGGTTTAAAAAAATGACAGCGTTAGTAAAGTAATTTTGCAGTCAGTTTGTATGTCATCATTTGTGTGGTGTCGAATTGGAGAAAACCAGACATGTCGTCCTTCATCTCCTCTCGTTCTCCCCCATGTGTCATGCCGCTAAATGTTCAAGAGGTGAGAATCATGAGGCCAGTGAATTTCAGTTTGAGCATTTTCAAGCCTGAAACGTGACAGAGATTTGCTGCTGAGTCTGTTTTTTATTTCTGTGTCAGGAAAAAAAAAACAGCAAAAAAAAACCAAGATCAGCTGACTTAAAGCAAACTGAATTCCTCACAGAGTCGGCAGGGAATCGAGATGGCATCCCACGCCGACGCCAGAGAGGTCGCTCAGTTAGAGCCTCATGATCCTGATCTTCGTTAGTCACTTCAGCGACATGTCCCATCAGCTATTGTGTCAGAGTTGATTTGCGGTGCGCTCATGACCCCTGGCCAAAGCACAAAGCGCTGTCGACTGAAATGCAAAGGCTTCCCAGATTCATTCCATGCATCTTGGATTTGACTCTGGTTTAAATTTATTACAGACAAGAAACGCGATTCTTTATTGGTGAAATTTACAGTCTGATTTCATTCTCTGATTCAGACACCAATAAAAACAGAAGAAAAGTGAAACGTTGCATGTGTCTCTTCTCCCTCCCTTGTTTCCCGAAACAGCCTGAGGAGAAAATCCCGTGCCTTTGTGCTTTGCTGTCGTGCGGCTGTGTCTCTTGTATGTTGTGCTTTCGTTTGGTTAGTCTGAGCGGAGAGATGAGCCTTAGAGAGGTCAGAGGAACCCACAGTGGAGGGCGGAAAGATCACAGCGAAACCATTAGGACGAGACCTAACAAGACAGATCAATCCGTCGTGTTCATTAGACGGCGAACACGGTGACAGGATGTCCTCTGCAGCCCCGGGGTTCCTGCTTAATTACTCTCCTGTAGAGCTTCCTGTCTCCCCCCTTTCTCCCTCCCTGCTGCTGCTGCTTATCTTTGTGCTCCGTGTAGCAGGCCAGGTAGTCGTTTTAATGGTTTGGTATCTCTCTCCCTCACCTTTGTCCCTCCCCTCCCTGCCTACCTGAACCCACCCACCTGTGTCCCCCTTCCCCAGGTGCCAAACTCAGTGCACAAGCACCCCTCAGTCTTTCCTGAAACTCGGCAGGCGACGCCCCTCACTTTCGCTGTGTTGCACGGACATGTACCTGTGGTGCAGGTAGTGACGTCCTTCCTCACCTGTGATTCTCTCATCATGACCTCTTGTTGTGCTTCAGCTCATGGTTGGTCATCATTGTCATGTTTTTCTTTATCATCAAAAGCTTCTGGTAAATGTTCACCACGACGAGTTTTCTCCTGTTTCTCTTTATTTTAAATATACGCCTGTTCAAAAGTTTGAGGTCACCCAGATAATTTCACGTTTTCCGTGAAAATACACGTTTATCCAGGTGCTAACATAACTGCACAAGGGTTTTCTAATCATCAATGAGCCTTTCAACACCATTAGCTAACACAATGTAGCATTAGAACACAGGAGTGATGGTTGCTGGAAATGTTCCTATGTACCCCTATGGAGATATTCCATTAGAATAGTCATTTACCACATTAACAATGTCTACACTGTATTTCTGATTAATTTCATGTTATCTTCACTGAATAAAAAATAGGGATGTTTCTAAGTGACTCCAAACTTTTGAATGGTACTTTATTTTTCTGTGATGTCAGATTTGATCTTATGATGTTAAAAGAAAGTCACTCTTTAGGTCAGAACGTTCTTCCCTCCTGTCCATTTGCACTTTTGATCCAGTGGATAAGACTGCATTCAGCCAGTGGAAAGTGGAAACAGCAGCCTAATTGTTATTGAACTAATTTAACTAATTCCGTTTGCCCTCTAAGTGATCTGTCCATTGGATTTTGAATCATTAAGTCCTAATGGAAAATGGTTAAGCCACGTGACTCTTCAATTTGGTCTCCGAGGAATAAAGAAACAATGAAGTTAAAATAAATCATGTAATATATCTTCATTAAATATGTAATCATTTCATTTTAAATGCAACCTTATAAGATTCAGAAGTTTGTTCTTGTTCCTTCTCCCAGTCATGAAAAATATTGTTCCCCAGACAGATTTGCACTATCATTTATTAATAATAAATATCTCTCAGACAATTTAACGAGCAGTGTTGTATACTTAAAAGAGGACCACTTTATTTAAGGAACTGAAGGAGCACTTTAGTCTAATAGGGATTTCTGGAAGCATTCTTTGGAATTTGGGAAGAGGACAGAGAGAAATCATTCAAGACTTTTTTCATTTCACTTTGTACATTACACTCAGTGTTTAATTTTAAAAAAAATAGATGAAGGATAGAGATTGAAGAAGATTGGACATGATTTCAAATGTCGGCCGAGTCATTCATTACTATTCTGAACCCCTTTTTTCAGATTTTGCTCAGAAAACAAAATAATATTTGGAAATGCAATGCCTAATAGGATGTAAATATGATACATTAATGAAATTACAGTAAGTATGCTGAAACAAGGCTGCAGAATAGAAAAATAAGAAGTAATCCTGGAAATTATACTGAGTCAGGGAAGTAATATCACACCTGTTGTACATGAAAGTGAAAATTTGCACATGAAATTAAAATGTTGCACATGAAATTGAAATATTGCACAAAAGTAAATGTACTAGATAGCAAAATATAAAGGAGTTTATTCCTGGGAGTGTCTTTTTGATAGATTTTTATTGTTCATTTACCTATTTTTTTAAAATATTTGTATTTTACTATATCTTTATTCCTATTTTTGTAAAAAACCGAAATGCGAAAACAGCAAAAACAAGAAATGCAAAAGAAATACATAATATTGGACAATGAAGCATGCTTTAGAGCCTTTGTAACATCTATATCTTTCTATATATATCTTTCCCTCTACCACAATAAAAGTTGCTGTTGTAATAGATTTATTCACATATAAAATATTAGCCTATGTTAAAAGATTTCTTTGTTATTTTTTTCTCATGTGGAGTTAGATGACCAGATTGAACGGTCTGATGTCTTTATGTAGCTGGAGCTCAGCTTACATTCAGCTTACAGATGAAACCTTGAGCTGAAGGTTACAAAAGTGCTATAAAAAAACTCACTTATTTTTATATGATATCTAAAACTGAATGTAAAAATGCTTTGATTTGTTGCTGCAGCTTCATATGCCAGTGCTGGTGTTAAGTTAATAGCTAATCTTCTCACCAAGAAGCAATCAAGTGTGTTTCCCCCCAAAAAAGAGTTGGCTGCAGTGTTTTAAATTAGCAGTGGAAAAGTCAGATTTGCTCAAGATGATTGAAGCTCATATCTACCACTCTTCCTTTCCTCCTCACCCTCCCCTCACCCGTGTCCCCCCACCACCACCACCACCACCACCACCACCACCACATGCAGCTGCTGCTGGATGCCAAAGCCAACGTGGAGGGATCCCTGCAGGATGGGATGGAGAACTACACGGAGACGCCGCTGCAGCTGGCTGCTGCTGCAGGTACGGAGACGCAGCAGGACTCTTCTGCCTCCCGTCCAACCAAGCTGCCTCACACTGACAGCAGCTGGCCACTGATAACCAGCTCCATAGCAACACTTGACCATCAGCACCATCACAGCCTGACTTACTGAGGCTTATTTATCCCACAGGGCTCGAAAAATGAAGACAAATAGATTCACGAGTGCAGAACAAATGATGTGCATCACTCTCCTCTTTCTCTCTGTCTCATTCTGGTTTAATCTTACTGTGTTTGTTTGTGTTTTTTTTCATTCAGGTAACTTTGAGCTGGTGAGTTTGCTGCTGGAGCGGGGGGCTGACCCCATGGTGGGAACCATGTACCGTAATGGCATTTCTACAGCACCGCAGGGAGACATGAACTCCTACAGCCTGGCAGCGGCCCACGGACACAGGTAGGCAACACACACGCATTCATGTTCAATCATCACACTTACAAGTGAATAAACAGGAAATACACAACACGCTCAGCTCGTCTCCATGTGTATTCTGCATATAATCCTGTTTATGTACAAACACAAGCTCAACAGAGCACGTCCACGAAATTGAAACCTCAGCTGCTGAACTGATTTACTGCACGAATAAATTCCTCTTGTCTTCCTGTTGTTCCTCCTCGAAGTTGTTTTTTGTTTGTTTAAAATGGAACTTTACCGAGATTAAAAACCCTCCGCAGCTATCTTAAATGCATGACTTACCCTCTTCCACAATAAAGGTCCCAGAGCCAGAAACAGGCTGAATGTAAAAACAGCTGCCGTGTACGACTACAGCTGCAACATCTGTAGCCTTTGTTGGGGATGTATTTAGACCAGGTTCAGTAACATCAGTGTTTACTGACTTCTTGCCACAAGGCTTTTATTTATCGCTAGTTTACAGTTTCGATTAGAAAGTAAAAATGTCCATTTTTGTTAGAGTTTTTCAAATCTCGTTATTTCCTGGTGTTGTGGTGACAGAAAATGATTGTACTTCAATCCAAAAGTTTGTCTATTTTTGCCTTTTACCTTGCAGCTGTTCCTGACTAAATTTAGGAATGATTTTCCAGATGGAAATGTAAAGAATTAACAAAATAGAAAACCTTTTCGGTGTGCAATGTAACAAATTACCTCTTTAGAGCTTCTCAAACTAAAGCTCAATTTGCATTCAGTTAATTGGAAGTCGTATGATTGGTTAGTTTTAACTTTATGTTAATAACACATAAGCATATGTATAGAATGCCTTTAATACGGTTTTATTTTACACATTGATCTGGATTTTATATTTTTGCATGTTTAAATATCTTGCTGTCTCACCTAAATCACTCTCTGTGTTCTGCTAGAAATTAATTGCAATTCAGTAATCAGAAGTTTGCAAATTAAAATCCTGTGTATGCAAACCAGATTGCATCATAGTTTCCAGGAACCTTCTGGGAAATGATGTGAAATTACTCTGATATATAGACCTCTAAAATAAACCATTACCTCTTCGTGATGAGTATTTGTTTGTTGTGTGATTTCACATCTAGCACCAGCGTATCTAACTCTCTTTGGCAGCCGTTCACCAGCTATATTTGACCGACCAGCTACATATTTTTGAGCTGTAGGCCAACAGCATGCATGATTCAGGTGCCAACTATTAATACACGAGTTTAGAGTGTGATTTCATACAGTCGCTTCACTCAAGTCAGGTGAAGGTATTTACCGCTGAATATACTAATATAAAACTCTTTGTTTTAGTGCCTATTTGTGTAAAGTGAGTGTTTTTTTCCCCCTGAAGGTTGTTTTTTTCACTGTGTTGTTTTTCAATGTTCACAAAGCATTCGTTTATTTAATTCTACTTTTTAATGAAAATCCAGGCATATCAAATTGCAGATTGCCAGCAGACTATCGCAGTAATGACTCTAATTCAGTAGCGATCATATCACTTTCAAAACACTGCAGTGTGTTTTATTGATATAAAAGCATCCATTTCCTTTATTGTTGTGATGCAGACACAAACTGATATCTGGTAAATAATATAGCCTGTGCAGACTAATCAGATTCAGATTCTTTTTTGTTTTTGTTGCTTTCGTTCTTGCAGAAATGTGTTCCGTAAGCTGTTGTCCCACACAGAGAAAGGAAAAACTGACGTCTTGTCATTGGAAGAGATCCTGGCTGAAGGTTCGGAGCTGGAAGGCAGAAGTCCGTCTCAGATGGACCTGATCCGAACCGGAAAGGCCAAAGTTAAAGCCCTGAAAGAAGCCATGTACCACAGTTCAGAACATGGGCACGTAGACATCACCATAGACATTCGGAGCCTCGGTGGGTTCGTCTAAACAGCCTCTAAATCATGTGAATGCATTTTCACTTTTTACGGTGTCTCATTTATGTTTTTGGCTGTTTTCCAGGGATCCCGTGGACTTTGCACACTTGGATGGAGTCTCTGCGTACGTGTTTCCATCAGCACCGTCGGCCGCTGATCCAGGGTCTGCTGAAGGAGTTCAGCTGCATTGAGGAGGAGGAGTACACCGAGGAGCTCATCACACACGGCCTTCCTCTCATGTTCCAGATCCTCAGAGCCAGCAAGGTAGAGATAAAATCACAACATTTACATCTGGGTCAACCTGTCTCTGATTTACTTGAAACGTTTTTATCAAATCTATAGATATTTAAAATGATATCTGTGAAATTTTAGATTGATATACCAAATGCTAAATTTTAATAACTGCCTTCCAACCCACTTTTAACATGTTTTTTTTTTTTTTTTTTTTTTAAATTCAAATTTGAGGTTAACCTCAATATCATACAAGCTATTAAAGATTAAAAACCTGAAATCTTCACTGTTATTTCTCATTATGCTGTTAATTTAAAATCTGCAATACTGGAGTAGATCAAATACTCTCTGATTGTAGGTGAATTGAAATCAGAAAACAAAGTGAAGATGTCATGAAAAGTCCAATGTTTAAGCACACAATAATTAAAAAATTATAAGACAGAGGTAAAATAGTGAAGTTTTGTGAACTTTTTGTAGCTGCATGTCACAATAATACAAAACAAAATCAAAAAAGAATAAGAATAAGATAATATTTTATTTTTGTTAAACTTTCTAACTGATTGAGCAGATATTAACACAATACCATAAATATTACAATTCTAATAATATATAATATAATTATATAAAATATACTTTTATGTTTATTTTTCTATATGGCCATATTTTTAATTTTTGGACACCACTTTTCGGGCTGGAGAAACAGAGTAAACTGTTACCAATTATACTTATTGAAATTATAAACTTATTGGAAGAGATGCTTGAAGCTTAAATCTTAAGCAGTTACTATAAATACACATTAACTTTTACTTTTTGAGGTCAGTCTGCAAAAACAAAAGCACAAAAGCAAACAAATAAAGCTAAAATTTCAATATCTGTAAATATTTGCAGTTTATGATGAAAAATTTCTGACAAATCAGCAGAAATTGTTCTAAAAATGTGATGATTTGAGACGTAATGACCCGTCTTTGGTCACGTATGTCTGCTGTGTTCAGTGATCCACGGCTGTATGATCGTCTTCACACAGTCGGATCATCAGCATCACGCAGACTGACAGAGGCTCGGAGGCCTACTCAATATCAGTTACCTGAAATTTGGTCTCCTCTGCCCTGCTGGCGTGATGAGTTTTGCTGTCAGTGCTGATATAAGACAAAAAAAAAAAAGCTCTGCACACATTCACATAAATAAAACACACAAGCAGAGACTCACATGCATCAACAGCACCGCTCTCTAACACACACACACACACACACACACTCTTCAGTCCACGCCAGGCTTCAGTGATTTGCTGCGGTGTCAGTCCTTGTCTGTGTCCTGGCTGATGGATGGTCAGTAACCCTGGTCCCTGCCGGGGCCTCGGGGACCTCTGGCACTGTTTGCAGCACCCTGAGGACCGGAGACATCAAGGTGCAGCTCATTCGTCTTTCTTCCGCCAGACAGTCTGCTGCCTCGCCTCACTTAAACCTTCACTCAGCAACTTAGTTTTTAGTTTGGACTTAAGTTCACAAAGTTCCGCTCCACGCATTTCAGTTGAATCAAAGCATCTATTTATCTTTATTTGATTTAAGTAATGTACAATCTGCTCGTCTGTCTCGCTTACGTGAGTTTTAATCTTTATCTCCGACATCGACGGGCGTCAGTATGAAAGAACTTAATGTGCAGATTATGGAAATTACTACTTCATTTATTTATCTCAGAAATGTCTCGTGTCCACTTATGCTTTTAAACAGCAACCTGTGTGCATATTACCAGTGTTTTAGTTTCAAATTGGTTTCTAGGTAACATACGGGCACAAAAAACTCACTAAAATAGACTGAAGCCACAGGTCTTATTTAAAATGCCATTCAAACTCTTCAACTGTGAACGAAAGAAAATTGATGTGCTTTTTACATCAAAAGATTGAAATTAAAACACATTTGCAACTGTATTTTGACAAAGATAAAAAGGTTGAATTAAAGGTTAACATTCTAAACATATTTCAACATGATTTATTATTTACTATCTTTTGTTTTAAGTCATTAAAAATCAGCATTATTTGTGTTCTATGTTTCAGTAACAGCAGATATAGACGGTTACATCATCACTGATAGAAAGATGAAATATTTCTACACTCATATCAACTCATGAGCTCGTGTCCAGTTGTTCAGATGTTAATTTTTTGGAAGAAAAATGTCACCTGAATGATTTCTTTTCACTATAAATGAACAATTCTACAAGACAGTTTTATCTTTTGCCAGTCAAGGACACAGGGTGCCAACATTGGGATTAATTCCATAAAAAAAACACTTGGTTGTTTCTATTCTGACTTTTATCTCATCATATGCAGAAGCTGCAGTTCAAAACTATGTTATTGATTTATTATATCTTGGACTCTGAGAAACAGAACAAATTTTCTCATATTTTTCTCTTTACTTGCCCCGTTCTTCTACATTCATAAATATGGTTTTATTTAAACTTTTTCTCACACTCTGACTGCATATCAGTCAAATGATATATGATATATTTTAATTTTATCTTCTATAAAAGAACATAAATGTATATTTTAGTGTCACAAAATATTTAATCATGAATGTACAGTATATTTGTAAAATATTTCAAAACAGTTTTTTCATTACAGAGAGATTTATCTCCTCTAAATTTCATTTAAATTAGTCTTTGTGGGCATTGTGGGAAAACTTTTTCAATTCCAAAAGAAAACATTTTAACAAAATGATATGTCCTGTCCTTCTAAAAATGTTTATTGTCCACTTCCATCTTTAAATCACAACTGTGTTCATATTTCTGGTTAAAATTCAGTTTCTGGCTAACATTTAGTTATTTATGTTACATATTTGTCTAAACTTTACTCATCAGAACTATATATTATTTAGCTGGATTCTGGATGTAGGTATTTGCATTCAATCCGTTGTTCAATATTAAACATACTGTATATGTGTATGATATTAATAAAGAATAAAGAAGGTTTTCATCGCAGGAAAATATTTACCTCCCCTACATTTCATTTTAATTAGTCTTTGTGGCCAAAATGTTTTTATTAACAAAAGTACAATAACTAAATGTATCTGATGTTACAAGTCACTGCCCTCTGTTTACATATTTTAATATTTTATTTAATACTTTGTTTTGTTTCAGTAAATGTGTTTTTTTTGTCTTATCTTGGGGTTTGCACATCATTCCTTTTATCTTTCTATCTTCATTTTATTAATTTACAGTTTGCTCATCTGTCTTACTCTCATAAAGGTTTTTGTCTTCATTTCTGTCACCGTCTCTACAGAAGCTCTTACTGTACACTTTATGGTAATATTTTAAGGCGTAATGTGTTGCTTGGTTTTGAGAGCTTCATCTCCTCTAAACTTCATTTAAATCAGTGTTTGTGGCCAAAGAGAGCAAAATTATACCACTGAAAAGGTAAAGATTCCGTAAAAATGTATAGAGTAAATATAATTGATCTTGCAAGTTTACAAGTTTTATCTCTTATCTTCTTAATGTTTGCACATCATCTATCTATCTATCTATCTATCTATCTATCTATCTATCTATCTATCTATCTATCTATCTATCTATCTATCTATCTATCTATCTATCTATCTATCTATCTATCTTAGTGAAAATTGTCTCAAGTTATGCATTTTTATCTCATTGTAGTCCATTTTCTGTCTCATTTTGGTCATTTTCTATCTCACTTTAGCAGTTTAGTCTCATTTCTGTGTCTCATTTTATTCACTTATGTCCCATTTTAGCTCTTTTGTCTATCGTAACAGTAATTTTATGTCTCAAGTTATGCATTTTTGTTCCATTTTAGTCTTTTTTCTGTCTCATTTTGGTAATTTTGTGTCTTAATTTGGTCATTTTTGCCCCATTTTTGCTGTTTTAGTCAACAGACATGATTCGGGCCACAGAGATGACTCTGGGCCACTTAGTGTCTCAATTTATGTTTTTTTTGTTCCATTTAGTCTTTAATAATCAGTTTATGTTTTATTTTGTGTCATTTAGTCTCATTTTTGTATCTCATTTTGGTAATTTTTGTCCTATCTATCTACCTATCTATCTATCTTTCTATCTATCTATCTATCTATCTATCTATCTATCTATCTATCTATCTATCTATCTATCTATCTATCTATCTATCTATCTATCTATCTATCTATCTATCTATCTATCTATCTATCTATCTGAGGGCTGTTAACAGCTATTTGTTGCTGTCATACATACAGTCTGGCTGCTCATGTGGGGTTTGAGGTGTTGTAAACCGCTGCCTCTCCTTTCTCCTTGAGTTTTCACACACTCAAATGAAAAAGCTGGAAATAAGGGTAAAGAAGACCTTGTTCTCCTGTCTGTTCTCTCTGTCTCACACTCCTGCAGTGGCTCAACCTGTCGCTGCGCTACAGTAATCTCTGAGGAACTGTGGGTGTTAAGAAAGAAGTCTGATATTCATCTGGTCCCCTTTCAAAGGTGTGAGGTATCCATGAAAGCGTGGCTTATTGGAACAACTGCTTGAACAAAGCGAATGCCGAGCCAGAAGTTTAACCTCTCTCACTGTGCTGATAATTGCGTCGGGGGTTGTTTGTGTAGGAGAGCGGCGTTGTGCGGCTCGTGTTCTTGCATAACGTGGACTCCTGGATGATTGCTGAGCTCAGTGCATTCAACGTGAACTCTCCTCACACCTCTCTCGGTACTCTGTGTGTGTTTTCTCAGAATGAAGTCATCAGTCAGCAGCTGTCTGCCATCTTCACCCAGTGTTACGGCCCCTACCCCATCCCCAAACTGGCCGAGATCAAGAGGAAGCAGACGGCGCGGCTTGGTGAGCCTTTACCATCAGCTGTAAACTCTCTAACGCTTAACGATGTAAAAATACAGCATTAAAGACGCATAAAAGCACCACTGTTATGTATGTTTTTGGAGTGAATGCATAACGGTGCAAACCACACCATCTAGTGCCTGCAGGCTGCAATAGAAAACTGCAAAGTGTCTAGAATGGGTGGTAAGGCTAAGTTGGACACCCCGTGTGCTTTTTTTTCTATGACAATCAGAAAAACATCAAGTTTTTCTGGCCACGTGTCTTTCAGATCCTCACTTCCTGAACAACAAAGAGATGTCCGATGTGACTTTTTTGGTGGAGGGGAAGCCTTTTTACGCCCACAAAGTCCTGCTCTTCACTGCTTCCAACAGGTACTTATAAAAAAACTGCTTTCAGAGAATTCATACATGAACATGATGACTCCATGAAGACTTCAGATGGGGTTTACTGTAGCAATGATATGATGTCTCTATTGTATGTAACATCTTGTTGATCTATAAAGTCTTCTTCCATCTATTTCCCTCCAGTGTCGAGTTACCTTGATGACAACTAATCAGTCCTGTCATTAAATGATTAAAAGCAGAAGACACACCATTTAAAATGCAGCAAAAACACTCTCCTTATTTTAAGCTGCTGTAAATGATTAAGGTTCTTTCCCATTCAGTGAGCGAGTATGCACCAAATACTAAATTATAGTATGGCTTATCTTTCCTGGCCAAGGCTGTGATTTCTCTCTTTTCAAGCCTCTGTCTCTTTTTCTTTCTCTCAAGATTCAAATCTCTGCTGGCAAACAGACCTTGTGGTGAAAACACATGCATTGAAATCAGCAATGTCAAATATCACATTTTTCAGGTAATTACTTTTAGACTTTTTGATAACACGGAAGCCACGTATTCAGACTCCTTCCTTTTTCCAAATGTATGTTTCATTCCTCTTTTTCTCTTCTCTTCTTATCAGCTGGTGATGCAGTATTTGTACTGTGGAGGCACAGAAGCTCTGCACATCAGGAACACCGATGTTATGGAGGTGGGAGTTCACATGGAAAATAAACACTTGTAGGACAGTTAAAACATAAATCTATAAGATAAGATAAGCCTTTATTAATCCCATAGTGAGGATAGTGCAGGAAACACCAGAAGACAATACTAATAAACCAAAAATATACATACGTACTGATTCTTCCATGTGTGGATTTTCAAATAATGCACGGGCAAAAATCCTCTTGTTGTGGAAAATAACAATATTTTGTATATCAACAGCATTGCACAGATTCTTCCATGAATAAAAATACTGATATAAGAAATACTGATATTGCACAGATTTTGTTGATCGTGAATAATTTCTTCATATATTGCACTGAATTTCTTTTTTGAATACGAATATTGCATTATTTTTCTGTGAAAATTACACTCATTTACATCCTGAAATGTTTGCCATCAAATACAAACCAAAAATATGAGCTTCAATTTGAGTTCAAATGTGTATTTTTTTCCAGCTTCTATCAGCCGCCAAGTTCTTCCAGCTGGAAGCGCTGCAGAGGCACTGTGAGATCATCTGCTCCAAGAATATCAACACGGAAACTTGTGTTGAGATCTACAACCACACCAAGGTAAAGGAAAGGAAGAACTAGTGCTCAGTATAAGGCAAGCTGTGCTGAAAAATGCCCACTAAAATGAACTTTTTTTGCACAAGGTCAAGCAAAAATAAGGGATCATATTGACATAAAAATGTATTATCGGTCAAAATCGTTATTGTTTTTTTGCTTATCATGAAAAGCGATAAAATAATGCCTTCAAAATTGTACAGTATAGCTGCCACACTGTTATAGACTCATAGAGGGAGGGAGAGTGTGAACTGTTGTTTGTGACAATTTTTTAAAAATATCTGGCGTTTTTTTTCCATAACTTAAGTTGACGAAATTTTCTTATTTTGCACAGACAGTGTTTACATCTGGATAGCCTTGTTGCATTTGAGAAAGCATCCAATGGGGCATCACAATAAAATTAGGCATGATGTGTTAATTCCCCAACAGGAGATACGTGATGTTGCTGAAAATTAGTGAAATAGCCCATATATATCAGTATCGTTTAATATCGGAATCTGAAATTGAGAGTTGGACAGTATCGGCATATCGGTTATTGGCCAAAAAAAGCCAATATCGGACATCCCTGGTAAAAATGGCAATTTCTTTGAAAGGTGCAGAAGAAACTTGCGATTCTCAACGATATGCAGTCATATTCCCACCTTTTTCTTCCCAGTTTCTTGATGCTCCAGATCTTGCGTCTTACATAGAGGGCTACTTCCTGAAGAACATGGTGATCCTGATCGAGCTGGAGCCGTTTAAACAGCTGCTGTACGATGCGCCTCCAGACAGCCCCGGCTGCGACATCCTGCAGGACCTGGAGAAAACCCTCGCCAACCGCATCCAGTCCATCCACCTCTCCTCCTCCAAGGGATCCATCGTCTGAACTCCTGACCTTTCAGGAGCAGAGAATATTTATCTGATAGGACGATCAGAGACACGACGCTGTATTGATACGCGTCTGAGTTGCCGAGACTCGCGGACTGTCCAGTTACGATCTTTGTCTCTGTGAAGCTCATCAGTTGCTAAAATGCTTCTTTGTTATCTTAGCACAGATGGTTCCGAGTCTGTCTGTCTGCCTTGTTGATATATGTCTACTAACATGACTGTCATAAGATAGCTGTATTATGCTACAGTTTGCCAATAACATATATTACTGTAACAAATATCCCTTGTTCAGCAAAGACTTCCTCAGCTAAGAGTACACTCTGTGGAACTGAACTGATCAGGTGGGACTACAGAAACTCAGAGGAAGGGTTTTAACCAACCTCAGCATAATGTGATAAGCCATCATTGTCTCCCCTGGATATGAGGAAAAACTGCTGCCTCATATTAGCGGTTTATTTGCTTGAACATTTGGACCTGTACAGAGAAAGTAATTTGTATATTTGTCATTCACTTAGATCTGATTACTCTTTCAAGCCAAACAAGACAAGACAAGAAACTGCAATGAGACTGAAGCTTTGGGCAGCCAGGTGGGAGAGAGGACTTCCTCCACTTACTCTGTAAATATTGTTCATAAAAAAACAGAGCTATTGATAATGTAAGTTAATGTATATATCCACAGATGTTTTCTCATGTGTCTTACTATTGGATATTGCTGTACAAACTCAAAAAGCTCATCTTTTATGTATCTATGTTTAAATGTTGCATGTCGGAGGGACGGTTTGTTTTTCTGTCGTCAGGCAGATTACGTCGAGGAGCAGCTTCACACCTGAGAATAGTTTCTATCATCAGCATGGGTCACTATGAATGTGTCACAGTCAAACGGTGTCATTATTTTGTGTGTGAGAGGCTCCAGGCTTGTTTCGTCCTGAACTGGGAACATAGTGCTACCAGCTGTTTTCCAAGGATTGTGAAACCACATATGTGTGACTTGATCTTTCCTCTATAAAGATTAATATAAAGAACACACTGAATTTTGCTCGTAGATTCACATGGTGCAGTCTTTGGCTCAAAAACACCTGCGGTGGGACATTGATAATTCTGTTTGATGTGAAAGTTTTGAAGACTGCCCTGTTGTTATTTTGTTTTCCACAGATTAAAGGTTGGATCTCAGCAGGTAGGTGGTTTTAATGTAGCAATCAGCCACATACATGCCAATACGATGTTGGATAAATAGCCTGAAATCAGTGACAAAAAAGAAAAGATCTTGAACAAGTTCTTTATTCACAACATGCTTATTTTATGCAGTTGTTAACCTTGTGAAATGTGAAATGTTTAACTACACTAGTCAGTCGATTAGTAGACTACCTATGGTATACACAATAGCTAAAGTGTCTTAACGAGCGGCAACAAAATCCTCTTCCTTATGGGAAGTACAACCAGACAGTTTGTTGAAATTATCTAACTGCGATTTTTCTAACAAATACTGCAATTTCTGGTATTATTCTGTAAAGCTTCAGGTCAGCATTTACTATGTAATAGATTTAAAACATGTAATGGATCATAAAAATATGACAGTGCCCACAAAATGAATTCATCCCCTTCTGTTAGTTTTTACCATTTACTGCTTTTCATCCTTAAATGAATATTATTTGAAAAAAAGCCACACAATTAGTCAAATGAAGATCATCTTTGTGCAGCGAATGTGACCCAAATGACTGTACCTGTATCTGGAAGGTCCAAGCACTTGTGACTCAGCAGTCGTGGCTAAAACTACACAATAGCAAATCAATGACAATCTCAACCAGATTTTGTCAGAAGAGACTCTGAAGTCAACTGGAAGAAGGTTGTTTTGTATGATGAAACCAAATTTGTGATTATTGGACTATCAATCTAGACACTATGTTTGCCGAACTCCAAACACAAACAAACCACCTCAATAGTGAAGCACGGTGGTGGCAACATCATGATGTGGGGCTTGTTCTCAGCAGCAGGTCCTGGACGGCTTGTAAATATAGAAGGTAAAATTAATGCAGCAAAGTGTAGGAAAAGCTGCAGGGACGACCTGGTGCAGTCTGCAAGAGAACTGTGACTCAGGAGAAGATGTGTTTACCAAGACACATAGATTTGTAATGTAATTCATAATATGTAGGGCTTATATTCTTATTAAACATGTTTACAGGTTTACTGGTGTAGTTGTAGTTGTAAAGACAGCTTCAACTATGTATATATCTAAAGCAGGCCACAAACTACCACCACACAAAAACATAATCACTGGTGTGGCACGTCCACATCTATTATTAAAAACACAAAAGTAGGAAATGTATTAACTAAAATGTGTAGTGTTCATTTCCTATGGATTAATTTGAATTGTAATGTCTTTTTAAATCCATTTTTAGTTCTCTCAGCTCAGTGACTGATTATTCAATAATTTCATTCTTTCACTTTTGATTATTATATATTCTCATGACCTTTCAGTACAGTTTGTCAGAAAATGCTGAATATGTTGGTTTTTACAGCACATCATGCTATTCAGTTTGTTTCAGTTTGTTTCAGTCTGCCATGTTGTACCTTCATGTTTTTACAGAAGCCAAGAACCACAGACTGTATGTAAAAGATGGATGTATGGGTCTGTATAGTGCATTACAGCTGCATTCTTTCAAATGACCAGTAGGTGGAAACTCCTCTTGTTTTAAAATTGTATAATAGTCTATGAGAACACAACCCTAATTCTCACTTGATTTATTACCTCAGTAAATATTTTCCTGAAGAGTTTATGGTCTCGATCACTAGTTTCAAGACTCTTTGAACACAGCATGATGTTAATTTTGTAAATTATTGTTCCATTTATAGTAAAATAGAAAACAAAGCAGAGTTTGTTTTGGTGTGGTGCTGCATTGTGATTGACAAGTTGCTAGTTTCAGAAGTGAAAAGAGCCAACAGCCAAATGCCAACCTCTAGGTTTCTTGTAACACCATGGTGGCACATCTTTTATGTACAATTTATAGCGAGAAGGAACAAACCAGACCCTGGCTCTAGAGAACGCCATTAAAGTTCCTCGCATTTTTGGAAGCCATCACTAAAAACCCAGAGGTTGTTTACTATCTGCAACCTCACCATTCAATGCCGCAAAACAGTGTGCAGATGTGCTGAAAGTTAAGCGACTGGAGGTCACAGACAGAGAATGGGACAAACAGACAAATAGAAAGTAAACAGAGTTAAAGTAGGCACCTAGAAACACAAAAGAATCAAAGGCGTGCAGAGAGAACAGACTTAGCCTTGTTCTTTTCAAGTCCACTCTGGTGCAAAAAAAGGGTAAAAGCAGAGCCAAAGTCAGTGTGTGTGGTCAGTCTGCACTGATGCTGATGTCAATAAGATGCTGCTGGAGAGAATTCCTTCCACTCTTCTCAGGCAGATATGCATCGCACCAGTTTAGTATGAGTGTCAAGACGTTCCCTGTGACATTAAATGTTGGCTCTTAGCAGTCAAACATGAGGCTAATTTTCATTTTTCTCTATGTAGGGTAAATGTCTAAAGCAACACAATACTCAGGATTTTAAAAAATGTTTATTAAAGGGTACAGCCCTTTAATTAAATTACTGGGTTTAGTGTTAATATAATATTCAGATGATGAATTGTGTCACGTCCAATCAGTGTCCTGCAGATCTTCAGCAGCTCCTTAGAAACTGTTGCAAAAATACTTGTTTCGCTTCGAGTGTGCACGGTATTTGCAGTGTGTGTGCATGTGTGTGTGTGTGTGTGTTGGGCGGAGACATTAGAATGGCGAGGGATGGGGTGACAGCAGTTGTTAAGGAGTCGCCATGGTTACCGCCGCCCAGGAACAATGTTGAGCCGAGAATGCTCCGCTGTGTTAAAGCCTGAAAGGAATCCTGAGGTGCACATACATGTACACAGTCGGCACACACACTCACAACACGTCGTCATGCAACAGAATTTTACTCCTGAATGAGCAGTTGGGAAGATTTCTTATTTGAAGCAGAAATGATCCATCATCAGATTAGCTGTGCCAGACAAGAGACCCTGTGAGTAAGCTGTGGAAATGTCTCTGTTGCCTCTTCTCTAAAGCACTGCTGGGCATCTTAATTTACTGGGCTGTGAACTGCAAGTAAAGTAACATAACAGGGAAGTTGTGAGGGGAACAGCACAGGGGGACGCATTCAGCAACAAGTGGGGAAAAGCAACTGTTTGTACCTGATGGAGTTTATGTAATTTTCTCGCTGTGGACATGGAGAGACTAAACACATAACTTGTGTGTTGTCATGTGTCTCAGCTCTGAAGGCCTATTGTTCAGTCCTGCGAGTAGGTTGATGTGTGTGTGTGTGTGTGTGTGTGTGTGTGTGTGTGTGTGTGTGTGTGTGTGTGTGTGTGTGTGTGTGTGTGTGTGTGTGTGTGTGTGTGTGTGCATGAACAAATGGGAGGGTAAAAAAAGGGGTGTTTGCCCTACTAACTCTGCCCCCAGCGCGAGCCCCTTCATCCTCCCCTCGTTGTCATGCACAGGCGCTCTCCCTTTGGCACAAAGTAGGCTGGCAGCACAAGAGCCATGTGTTTTAGCTCCACGCTTTGAAGGGCTCAAAAAACTTTTCAGAACTGTTTCTGAGAAGCGTCGTGTAACGAGGGAGAGAGAGAGAGAGAGAGAGAAAAAAGAGGAGGAGGAGAGTTGGGGGGGTTGAAACAGGGTGTAAGTGTTGGGGAGAGAGATGGGGAGCAGAAGGAGCCGCAGACAAAAATAAGCTGACTTCCAATGTGATGATTTGATCGCAGTTGTTGAAGGAAATCTTTGTTGGACAGTAGCTGTGGAGATTCTGCAAGAGACACAACAATAGGTGAGTGTAGATGTGTGAAAAAGAAGCAAGAGGAAACTGGAATAAGTGTCATTCTCATGGCTTGAGCGGACCAAAAAGGAGGGGGTTGTTTTTGTGATCCTCCATGATTAGTAACCTAATGGCTCACTGGCTCTAGTTTAATGCACTTGTCATTGATTTTTAACGGAGAGCCCTGATTCATGTCTTTATTTTGAGAAAATAAAACTTACTGGGCCTCTTGTAGATTGGAAAAAAGTGATGAAACATGTTGTAAAAGCTGAACTGGTTGGAATTTTATGTTGCTATTCAACAATTTTCCCTTTTCCAGAGGGCGTAGTTGTCACTTTTGTGTTTCCAACTGCTGAAGTTAGCCGCCAGCTGTTTCAGCGATGCAGCGTGAGGAGCTGTCGGCCAGAGAGGAGTTCACCTACAGCCACGTGTCCACTCTGGAGAGAGGCGGCGGGACGCTGGGACGACGGGGCGACAGGTCGATGGAGAGAAGGCCGGACAGAGGGGAGCGGGATAGGCCTGAGCGGGACAGCTACACGGTGGACGTGAGGGCCAGTGACCTGCAGCTGGCCCAGCCGGAGCCTCTAAAGCACCCCTGCTTCAGCTACAGGGCCTGGCTCTACAGCGTCCTCATAGGGGTGAGGGGAAACATGGTCAGGGAGGGTTACAAGGGAGGCACACTGCAAGATTTGGTCCATGACACCAAAATTTAAAGGTTGGGGTGAGTCTTTGTCAGATAAAAGAAGACCCCAAGCTAGAAATTTTGTGTGAAAAGTTGCAAGAAATCTAGTTTTGTGCTTCCATAATTACAAAAAGATAAACCCTCCTGGATGGATGTGATGAGGTTGCTCCCTGTCAGAGCTTTAAACCTCAGCAGTTTGTCTTTGATGCTTGTATATTTTGTTATCTCTTTGCCTCTGCATGCGTTTCTGAGAGGAATTCTTGCACCGGTTGAATGCATTTCTGAGAATCTGTAACTGTATATGTATGCATGCCTGTGTATGTACGTGTGTTTGTTCTCAGGGCAGTCTGCTCATCACATCTGGTTTCTCTCTGTACCTGGGAAATGTGTTTCCTGTTGCCATGGACTACCTGCGCTGTGCTGCAGGCTCTGTAAGTGACCATCACAGTCACCTTCATATGCTAATACTGCCGCCGCTTCTATTCCACCTTAATGAGTTTATACACATCGTCTAGATAAGACTGCCGTGTGAAAATGGCAGCAACGTCTAATTTTCCAACAGCATCTGCTCGGTACATAAATTAAGCAGCGCGTTTATTGATGTTCTTCACAGGGCATCCCTGCAGCGGTAGCCAGCTTCGCTATTGCCAAGAACAGACATGTTGCAGTGAGTACACACTGAGCACACCCAAGGCAAAGTAGATAATTATGTTGTAATGGATTTTTAATTGAACTTCTTTAAAAGGCACTAATTAAGGCCTTGCGTTTTGTCCAAGGTATCAGATTTCCAGGTGGTCTACGTGTCAACATTCGCTGTGACGACCACCTGCCTGGTTTGGTTTGGTTGTAAACTGGTCTTGAACCCTTCTGCTGTTAATGTAAATCCATTTAAATTCTTCTATAATGAGAACTACCAATCATTTGGTTGCATTTAAACAAGTTTTTCCTCAGAATAAAGCCTATTTTCTCTGCTTCCTTCAGTCTGAAGCTGTTGTGTCTCTGTTCTCTCTCTCCTTCTCCTTCTCAGATCAACTTTAACCTCATCTTGATGATTTTGCTGGAGGTGTTGATGGCTAGCACTGTCATCCTGTCAGCCCGCTCTGCAGAAGACTGCTGCTGCCACAGGAAGGTATATGTGAGCCGACTTGAGTGATTGATTGCTTTTGTTCCCCCGCCTGATGCCTCACCTCCTCTTAGTCTCAGTGCAGCTTTCATTCTTTCATCCTAACCTCTCTCAGTCTTTCCCTCCATCTTCTAGCCGGCGACATATGACAGACCTGTGGTTATTAAACCTGCAGTGTTCCCCACTCGACTCCTGAAAGCATACTCTGTGAGTAGAGTTCTCAGTTTTGATGCATGTGATGCTTCCATCTGTTCCCGGTATGTCTAATTATGAATCAAATGCCTCCAACAGGTGATTGAAGTGATTGTGGGAATCTCTGCTGTGTTTGGAGGCATCATTGCGCTTAACATGGACGCTCTGCTACCTGGCCCCTACTTGTCTGTCACGTTTTTCTGGATCCTTGTGGCTGTAAGTTTCCTCAGTGCAGCCCAATAGTTGTTTTTGGCACATATGGGCAGCTCAGAATGATCAGATGCAGTCAGATACTGGCCTGATCACATAACTTTGCATCTAATCCTTTGCAGTGTTTTCCCAGTGCCATCGCCAGTCATGTTGTGTCCGAATACCCCAACAGGTGCCTGGTGAGTACAGAGAAATGATGCAAACAGAGAAAACGCTCATTAAAGAGTAAATGTGATCAACTAAAGTAACATTTTAGAGCTGGATTTGAGCTTAGTCATGCTGTTCTCCATCCAAACTTTTCCATACCTGCTCTACTACGGGAAGTTAATTAGGATGGATATCTAAGTGTCTCCCGAGGTAGTATAATGTCACAGCTCCTCATACCAGATATATTGCCTCTTCCTCTTGTATTTTTTCTTGTTCTTATGTCTCAGTTCCTCTTTTTTCCTTTCTTCTTGGTATCTCTCAGGTGGAGGTGCTGATTGCCATCAGCAGCGTGACGTCTCCCTTGCTCTTTTCAGCCTCCGGCTTCCTCTCTTGCAGTGTGATCAGCTTTATTGAAATCTTCCTGCATGATGTGCCGACGGCTAAGGTGTGTTTAATGAAGTGAAAATCCACCGGTTGTGAGCAACGTGCACATTTTCTAAGTGTCACCTTCCCAGCTTTGACCTCCAGTCTAATGAGAAACACAAGAACAAGATTTTGACAAGTGATTCATGTGGAAGTGATTCATGAAACATTTCTGAGGAAGAACAATACAGAGAAAGCTCTGCCCTGCAAGTTAATCAGATCTATTCCTTAGGTTTGTCATGTATGAAACCCTGGATTTCTAAATCTGTGTTTTCCAGATTGTCATTGCTGCTCAACAGTTTCAATACGGAATCGCTTAGAATTGAATGCTTATTTCACTTTCAGCATATGTAACACCAGATGGTTGTGATAGCAAGAAAAAAAAAACGATTTGCACCAAGGAAGTTCTTTAAAATCATCATCTAATTTCATGTGCATGTGTGTCTATGTGGTCCAGCAATCCTACGACATCCTGCTGTTGATTCTGATGGTGCTGCTGCTGGTGCAGGCAATTCTGACTTCGGCCACTGTGGTGCACTGTGCCTCCTACAAGAGTCAGCTCCGCATGGGGGCTCCAGAGTGCGAGGACGGCATGCAGACCCCCAGCCGTTACTGTGAGGTATGGCAGGTAAAAGCAGGAGTTCTGGACACAAACTGACACGTCTTATTTTCTCCAACAAGACACATATGTAAATGTGGTAATATGACTAATGATTCATTTCTTTTCCAGATGTTCCCAGCAGCTATAGTGCATATAAATGACATTTAAACACGATGGCATAAAAGTCAATGAGCTAGTCATACATGCAGAAATGACATTGTGCTGCTTATTCTCAAGCACGATTTACTTCAGTGTTTTTGTTTTGTGATCTTTTCTCCTCTCGTCTCTCACCTTCTCAGCACCAATCATCCAACGGAACGCTGCAGGATTTTGACAAAGACAGAGCCTGGAAGGCAGTTGTCGTCCAAATGGCTCAATGAGCAGCCCCCCGAAATGTGTTGAAAAGTGTAAAAAAGAAGGTAAAACAAACTCAGTAAGCTGCGAGCACATGAATACAATCCAGAGACAGCAGTAAAGATGTATTGGAAGATGGAGAGAGAGGAAAGACATGGAGGAAAATAGGATCAAAGAGAGAAGGAAAAAGGTTGAAAGAATCAAGATATTTGCATAGATAATGCTTTGAGCACCTTGCTTTCATGTCTGTTTTTCTGGGATTTTATCATCGTTGCCTGCTGACTACAGTGACTGGCGGTGTTATTTGATGAGGGAAATCTGACTACATTATTGCACTGACATCATGTACAGTAGCTATAATGAACAATCATGTGAGCCGATGTTCACTAACAGAAAAAAAAACTATTTTTGTTAGTTATTTACTGTAAATGTGCAGAGTTTAATTCATTTTGGATTTAAAGAATAATGCAGTTTTGGCAGCAACACCATCAGGGTTGTACTGGGTCATAAAAAGGATTTGTTTATGTATAAAAATATAAATTGTGTCCCTTCAAAGAAAGTTATCCAAAATTCATAATTCCTGCTCTTTTCTGCTAATTTTGCTCTTGTTAATCGTTCATATTATGCTGACAGTATCCCCCAAATGCAAAACTAATGAAACATATTTAAAACAGCAGAAGATTTCCTTTCTAAAATGTGAAGTCAATGCTCTCTTTATTGTAAGTTACATTTTGAACAGTAGTTGGCCTCTTTGCCTCTTCTTGTGTGGTAGTAGTTAAACAAGAGAATTGACTTTTTACAGCAGATATTCAGTATTAACTGATGTAAGGAGTCTTAATGGTAGTTTTTTTTTTCGTTGAGAAATAAAATGTCATCATCTGTATGCAGAGATGTGTCTTTAACGACTCCTTTCCTTGCTGTTTGCTCCTGATAGGATAAAATATCACAGATAGTTTATATAGCAGGACAACAAATAAGGCAACAAATATATTGCCTGTAAAAAGGATTTACGCCCCTTGGAGGTTTTCTCCTTTTATTGCTTTTCAACGCTGAATCATGGTCAATTTAATTTGGCTTGTTGGACAAGAATTTACAAAAAAGACTCATTCACTCACTTCAATTCAAAGTGAAAACAGATTTCTACAGAGTAACGTCAATTAATGAAAAAATATAAAACTTTAAAGTGACTCACCTAATTTAACGCAGGTGCAGCCAACTGGGGCTACAAGTTACATAATTAGTGAAATGGAGATCATCTGAGTGACTCACATCTGTATCTGGAAGGTCCAGTCACTGGTGAGTCAGGACTTCTGGCTATAATATATGCCATGAAAACAAAAGAACACTCCAAGTAACTCTGGTAAAAAAAGGTTATTGAAAAGCTTGAAAAGCATCATTCAGGGAGAGATATTAGAAAATTCCAAAATAGCTGAATATGCCTTGGAGTACAGTTAAATCCATCATCAACAAATGGAAGGAATATTGCACATGTGTAAATCTGCCTAGAGGAGGCCATCCTCAAAAAATGAGTGACCGTTCAAGAAAAAGACAAGTGAGGAAGGCCACCAAGACACCTATGACTCCTCTGAAGTAGAAGACTGCATGCAACTGTAGCCTGGGTTCTTCAACAGTCAAAGCTTTTTTGGAACAGCAGCAAAGAGATGCTCAGATCTTCACTAGAGTTCTCCAGAAGGCATATATGAGACTCTGAAGTCAACTGGAAGAAGTTTCTTTGGTCTGATGAAACCAAAACTGAGCTTTTTGGCCATCAGACTGGACGCTATGTTTGGCAGACACCAAGCGCTGCACATCATCACAAACACCATTCTCACTGTGAAGCATGGTGGTGGCAGCATCATGGTGTGGGGGTTCCTCTAGGCAGGCTATAATGAATGCTGCACCGTATGGAAATCCTGAAGGACAACCAGATCTAGTCTGCACAGAACTGCGACTTCTAGCAAGACAATAACCCAAACATTCCGCCAAAGCTACACAGGAATAGTTTCAAAACAACAAGATGAGCGTTTTGGTGTGTCTGAGTCCAGATTTCAAACTAATTGGAATTTTGTAGCTGAACTTGAAAAGCGCTGGTCACTCACAATCTCTGTGTAACCTGACAGAGTTTGAGCAGTTTGCGTAGAAGAATGGGGTAACACTGCAGTGTCTAGCTGTGAATTCTGACACACAGGCTCAACATTATAACTGTGACTGAAGGACTTAAAAGAGGTGAATACTTAGTCAATTGCCTATTTTACCTTTAATAATTTATTTAATTACATCACTTTGACACGAAAGAGTCTTTTTGTAAATTCTTGTGCAAAAAGCCCAAATAAACTGGCCACAATTCAACGCTGAAAAGCAATAAATGGGGAAATCTTCCAAGACTTTTCATAGGCAGTTTAAATATGACTCAATATATAATTGTGTGACGTTTTGTAACATAGTTGACAGGTATCGTAGTTGATATTTTCATTGTTCTGAGGCCTAAAATCAACATTGCCGCCTATAATCAAACACCACATGGCATTTTTACAGAAAGATTCTTCTAAATATTATATATACAATTGAGTAAAATTGAAACTAAAAGTTATTTCTAAAGATATTGTAGTAAACCTGTTGACATGTGATAAATCCACACTTGACTCACACACTACTTTATATTAAATAACTCAGAAAGCCTTGGAGTCTGGCCAGTCTTTTCTTCAGGAGGAAATGACATCATGTGGAGCAGGTCATGTGATCTGGAATTAACACACTTCCTTGAGAGGTGTTTTTGTAATGGATAACTTAGTTGAAAGTGATTTCTCGGACACAGATACAATTTGTTATTTTCCATATAAAATTTGATATATTGCCAACAAAAGAAATATCTGTCATGATTATCTCAGCTTAATAAGAAGAACACAATCAAAATTAGTTTTGAAAAAGCTCATTTTATGATTGTTTAGCTAATTAGAAGGTGGTTGCTATTAAATTTGGACGGTTATTTAGTTGACATTTTAGTGATATCCAGTCATTTTTATTAATGTGATTGTTTCCATCATAAATAATTGTGGGATTTGTAAAGTCCTGATCACAATGAACATAAAAAACATTAGTTTTTGTTTATTTTTAATAAAAATGTATGCAAGATATATCCCATGGACTTCAAAAGTCTCTCAATTATATATTGGCTCACCTGCACCTGAGAGTAACGTGTAGACTGCGTGATTTAAATTTGCACGCATCTTAACTGTGAAAACTGCTGCACCCCTGCTTTCTTGCTTCTTAATGATAATGGAGTTCTCATAATTGTTATACTCTAGTTTCGTTTAGCTTCCTTCATTTCCTTCGTCTGGTAATTTACTGCCATCCCTCCACTCCATTCTCAGACACCGTCCATCACATATTAAGAGGGATCCATTTCCCTCCCGTATGTATAAGAAGAGCCAGTGAACAAACATATTCTGCATACAGACTTTAATGCAGTCAGCATCAATTTTAAAACGTATTTCTCAGTGCATGGAGCCTGTGAATAAAGCACATGCTGTTTTATGTTTTTATTCTGGATGCTGTTTTCTTCACACCACCATGGCAGGAAGCTGCAGATCACATCTTGAAGCTGAACATCACCGATCAGAGAGAGAGAGAAAGAGAGAGAGAGAGACTATATTTGGAAGCAGACGTGGTGAGGAGCGGGTTTCCTAACCGGCAGAAACCGGCTGGAGGAAAAATTGACTTGTGGCTCGGTCCAGCCGGAGAACATCGGGGGCGCGCCACTTGTGCGCGCTCACGGGGACTCGTGGCCACAATAATCCCAGCAGAGATCAAAAGAGAAACTTATATGCACGGAAATCTGAGCACACGACCTAACGAATGTATTTTCATAATTTAAATGATGCTGTTTCTCTACAAAAGGCTTCAACTTGTAATCCTCTTTGCAAAGGCAACCTCGTACAATTAAATAAAACCCCTCCAGGATCAGCAAATACTTCAGAAGTTCCCTTCCATGCCTCCTGAGACCAAGATGCTCGCCACACCCAGGGAGTTTGAATGACATGCATCTTTCCCATTCGTGGTTTCCATGTGTCCGTGGCCAGTCCCACAGCCTCAGATGATGGGCAGGTTGGATAAACCTATCAATAGGAAAGAAAAAAGCCTTGTGGTTTGGTTGTACACTGAACAAATGGAGGATTTGAACAGTAGTAGCCGGTCTGTTATTCCCTTCACAGCCAAATCCTTAAGTGTTGTGATGCTAGAAATATAATTTACTGATTTTAATGGGATTTAATCGCCAGTTATATCAGATTAAAGCCACTAAAGGTAACTGGATTTGTAGGATTTCAGTGGTAAACCTCTGGAAATGATTATATAATTGGCATGATGTCGATTCTCACAATTTCCAGGAAACCATCTGTCCTCGCAGAGAGAGAGAAAGATGATGATGATGCGATGGACTATATAGAATATTAATCTGTTATCTCATCCCCTTGTTTCTGAGGAGGAGGCAGGGCAGGGAGGGGAGAGGTTGGAGGGAACCGAGGGAGGGGAGCTGGAGGGGGGGAAAGGCGGAACAAACCGGTGTGCTCGGATACATGCTGTAGCTGCTCGCCCGCACTGCAGATTAACTCTTACCGTGCCGGGAGATGCAGCGACAGACCTGGTGAGTGAGATTTTTGGATTATTTCCCCCCCCAACTGTTTGCACATGGCTCCCTTTTGTTATCAGCGGAGGAGGGAATGTGGAGGTGCGGACAGGTAGACGGGCTGATGCAGGTACTGAAGGTCTCTCAGAGCTTCACACACACTCTTCTCTCCTCACACACACCGGATGGCTTCACTTCAGCGTTCAGCAGCTCGTCTGTTCCGGAGCTGTCCGCCGCTCAGGTGCTGAAACGGATCGTCATCTGCAGGCAGCTGCGAATCACTGCAATGCAATGTCTCTGCTGGGAAGTGCTGTCCTCCTGGTCGCGATCCTCCCACTGTCCTGGACCTGTTAGGAGAAGCCTCCAACAGCGAGCTAACTAGGACATGGTGATCTTCTCAACACAAATGCAATGCTCCTGCCGTGTGCCCCTTTGTACTGGGCAGTGAGGACACCTACTTTCTGTCTTCTTCATCTTCCTCATTGTCTGAAAGAATCTATCTGTGGATTTCTATCTGATCAGATCTGTTCCCCCTCAGTGCCTGAGAACAAGTGTCACCTCCATCCTGAAAGTTCTCTGCCTCCTCAGCCATTATCTGATTAATAATGAATGAACAGGGCTCCTCTCTCCTCCATCTCTTTGTAGCCAGGCTGCACCGGTCATAGCCAAGCTCGATGCTGTAGTAGCCAAGGAATGTGGGATTCCCTCTCTAAACACTGGTAGCATCGCTCAGCTGAGGGGCATAATCTGCCGGACTGGAGTGGTGCCATGGCTCACAGGCGGCAGTGCAGCCCTCCAAAGTGTGCTGCTGCGCCTTTAAATTTAAATTATGCAAACTTTACTTGTCTGATCTTCTTTGAGACAGTCTTTGAGGGTGCAGATGAAGTTACCCTCGCTGTCACCAGGCAGTGTGTGGAGAGAAGAGTGCAGTCCCACGAGGAGCAACTCCATGATGTCATCATTAATGTGTGCAACCTTGAATATGATCTCCTAAGTGTTCCCTTTACTCAGGAAAGCACATAGATATGAGGTATGCTTTATTCATAGACGAGCTGTGTTTCTGCAAAATGAGATGAAAGTGCAGAGAGAGTGATGGTGAGAGAGAAGAAGACGGGAAGGTGATGAGAGAGGTTGATGGTAAGGGGTGATGTATTCACACTCCTCACGAAGGACATCCATATAACCTTCAAGTGAAATACAGCAGGCTTTGATCCCCCTGCATGACTAAGGTGCTGTACATGCATATGCATACATTTCCTCTCAACAAGACATCCCACTGATGTCACTGGAAAGTGTCTGGGTTCACCTGACATCCTGGTGTGAACACGCTGTTCCACTGAGATAATGACCCCCAGCGGTCCAGAGAGAGCCTGTTCATTTTCTCAAGACAAATAGAACGTGTGTCCAAATCAGAGTAAATTCTGCTGTTAATCAGGTTGAAGTTAGCAGAGTCCCCAGAGAAGAAACTAGCCCTTTGGTGTCCTTGTTGGATCAAAGGCAGAAATCCCCCTCAGATGTAATGGCATTCACACACTTCACTGGTTAGAGCAGGAGAATTAGTCGTCCTCAGTCACATGACTGTGTTTAGAGGATGACGGATGGAAAAGGTGTGAGACAGAATTCAGACTGCGGCTCTTTTGCAACACATTCCTTCTATCCATTGTATGTTCCCAGAAATGGCTTCTTGCACCCCACTGTAACTTTTTTAAAAAACGCACACACTGTACTGCACCTTACTGGTTTATTTGTTTTTTTCAGGGAAGGACCGGTCAGAGCTTCTCCTGACCGAAGCTCAAGAAACAACTCCTCAGC
Source organism: Amphiprion ocellaris (assembly GCF_022539595.1). NCBI lineage: Eukaryota > Metazoa > Chordata > Actinopteri > Pomacentridae > Amphiprion > Amphiprion ocellaris. Next base: position 8,067,232 of record NC_072768.1, read on the forward strand.
CTACAGTGACTCTCCGTAGGGATCGCGAGGACACTTCCTTAAACTCAGCTCATTCCTCAACCTGCCAGGCAGAGTGTGTGGACTGAGGCCAGACACTGTAGAGACAGGAAGAAACACAGGGATGCACACCGAGGAGGCTGAGTGAGGAACATTATGTCTCTTCTCCAACAAGGGAAAAGCTGCACACAACTGTAGAAGAGTCTAAGCTCTAAAGACCACCCAGTATGACCCAGTACTTCCCAACACATGGTGACAGGGGCTGAATCTGGCCACACATTCCTGCATGCAGGTATATGTGTGTTTGTTTTGAGAGTGTTAAACCTCAGCAGGGAGCGAACGGCCTCCTTTCCAGCCCAGACGGGGGTGTTGTAGTGTGCGTCCTTTGTGTTCCGGATGCAGAACATCCTCGACCAGAATTTAGACATGGCCACAGCTCTACTCGCAGGCGAGAAGCTGAAGGAGCTGATCCTGCCGGGCTCATCTCAGGATGAGAGGGGCGGAGCGCTGGCTGGCCTCATGGTGCAGCTCAAACTGGAGCTGCCCTTTGATCGTGTTGTTACTATAGGGACGGTCATCATCCCCATCCTGCTGGTCACCCTCGTCTTCACCAGGAACTTTGCAGGTGAGACACTCAACCACTAGAGGGGGGTCAGTGCAAAAGCTACAACAATACAGCAGCTGTTTGTCCTCACATCACTTCAGAACAAGGTGCTGTTTGTTACAGACTCTAGAAAAGGGTTATCAGGATTCTGGAACGTGCACATAAACTGCACTGCAACATCCACACAACTCAGTGTTCATTAGTTACACATGCAGGGCTTTTGTGTCTTCTTAGACAGACATGTAATAAAAAAGACATTAAAGTAGATAATGAGGCAGGCAGAACAAAGGAGCAGGAAGAGAGAACTGGAAATGCTAGAGAGGAAGGAAAGCAGACTGGAGATACGAGGGATGAGACGGACTGTAGGGCAGCAAACGAGGAAGGTGTTTGGTTAGAAGGCAGAGTGGAAGCGATGAATCGGAGGGATGTTAGTTCATTGCTGAGTCAGGCTCTCTGCAGCATTTAACCAGCTGGGACTGAGCATTTAACTTCAGCAGCAACACAATGTGGGTGGCCAGACAAGTTTAACTCCTTACAAGGGCAGCGTTGTGCCTTTTGTAGTTGTAATGTCACAAGCAAAAAGAATAACTTCTTAATTCAAAATTATATTTTTCAGAACCCCTTATAAAAAAAAAAGCTGTTAAACCATTGATAATATCAGCTGCCACGGCACTATGTTCTAAATATCAAAAGTGGACTTGCTGTAACCCTGAGCTATTTTAACTTGCACATAGTGGACACAGAGCTGACAGACTTTCACAGGAAAGGATGTTCTCACTCTATCTGAGCCTGGCAGACGTCTCTCTCATTTGAAAAAGCGGTGTGAGTCGGATCAGAGTCACAGCGCCTTGAGTGAAAGATGAATGATTCTAAAAGATGCTCAGAGATACAGTTCTCGTTAAGATGAGGAAGATACAAGATGTTTTCTAGAAAATATAAATGGCTTGTTGAAAGCTGTGTTTGTGGGAATACAAGTCCCAGTATGACCATATTGTCTAAGCACAATTTAAAGGATTAAAATTAAAGCTGTTACTAAAATAGTCTGTTTTACACGTCTGCAGCATTTTGCAGGGCAATGCTGTGGTTTTGACTCATGATATTCACGTGCATTTTCAGACATTTCAGGTATGTTTAGCTTTTTCCGTGTTCAAATAAGTGGTGCAGATAACATTGTTGAACTATAACTGTTTGTCCAAAGTCTCACGTGTTATTTATTCAACTGGTCACATGTTACCAATAAAATTTGAGAACAAAATGTTGCAACTAAACTGAGACCCACACTGTAGAATTCTTTTTTTATTTTTTTTTTTTTAAGCTATTATAATTATAGAAAACATGTTATGGGATAAATATAAGAAATGTTTAGACTGGTTCTTTCTATCTCTGTTTTCCTCAGAGGAGTCCATATACTGTTACACACCACACAACTTCACCCGAGACCAGGCACTGTATGCGAGAGGCTACTGCTGGACGGAGCTTCGTGATGCTGCGCCCGGAGTGGAGCCTAACCTTTGGCCTTCACTGTTTGAACACAAGTTCCTGCCCTATGCCCTGCTAGCCTTCGCTGGAATCATGTACATTCCTGCTCTGGGCTGGGAGTTTCTCGCCTCCACTCGGCTCACTTCAGAGCTCAATTTCCTGCTTCAAGAGATTGATAACTGCTATCATCGAGCTGCTGAGGGCCGAGCCCCAAAGATCGAGAAGCAGATCCAGTCCAAGGGACCTGGCATAACTGAGCGGGAGAGGAGGGAGATCATAGAGAATGCAGAGAAAGAGAAGAGCCCCGAGCAGAACCTGTTTGAGAAATATTTGGAGAGACGGGGCCAAAGTAACTTTTTGGCTAAGCTTTACTTGGCACGCCACCTGGCAATTATCTGCCTCAGTTCCATCCCCATTTCCTACCTGAGCGCCTACTACGCCCGCCAGAGGCAGAATGAGTTCACCTGTGCGCTAGGTGAGCCGCCAGACATTAGCAGCTATGTAGAGCTGAAGCTCAGGGTCAACTGTAAGCTGCCTGCCGTGCAGCTGCAGCGCATCATGGCGGCGGTGGATATAGCTCTGCTGTGCACCATGAACCTCATCATCCTGGTCAATTTGCTGCATTTGTTTGTGGTACGCAAGTCCAACTTTGTATTTGACAAACTACACAAAGTTGGCATCAAAACACGCCGACGCTGGCAGAAGTCTCAGTTCTGCGATATTAACATCCTGGCAATGTTCTGCAATGAGAACAGGGACCACATCAAGTCACTCAACCGGCTGGACTTCATCACTAATGAGAGCGACCTCATGTATGACAATGTGGTCAGACAGCTGTTGGCTGCGCTTGCACAATCCAACCACGATGCTACACCCACTGTGAGGGACTCCGGGATACAAACACTCGATCCCAACATGGATCCCTCTGATCTCGCTGTAGGAGAGGTGGGAGGGGAGCCGCTGGTCATCAAAAGACCCCGAAAGAAGATTAAATGGATCCCATCCTCAAATCCTCTCCCTCAGTCATTTAAGGTAAGACTGACAACGATCTGCCCAGTTCCACATTACTAAAAGCAAATCAAACCATCTAAGCTCAACTGGTTGTCATCTAGAAACAGAATAACACCAGAAGAGCTCGTTCACTGAGGAGAAGCAAACTGAGTAACATGAACTCTTGATGAGAGCCTCTTTCTCTGAAGAGGCAGAGGAAGTGGCTCTCATTTTGGGCTTCCAAAATATGCAAAGCACTAATGCTGCTTTAACGTTTCCCTTTTCCCACCTGTTTAAACTCTGATATAATGACTTATTTTTGTCTTCTGTCCATTGTAAAGGAGCCTCTAACCCTGACACGTTTGGAGAATAACACCAAGCCTGAAAAACCCAAACCGCTCAGACGCAAAACAGTGGCGGACAGTTTTATTGCACCACTTCTGGACAGCAAAGGCACACAACATCCTTCTACAAAAGGTATGCAGCACTCTGAATGAAACTGTTTTAATCAATATTTTTCATATTATAATGGATTAATGCGTGTAATGGAAAAGAAATTGCAGGTATTGACAGTCTTAGCATCACAGTATGTTGTTTACCTAACTTCTAGAGACTGCAACAAACTGTTTTGGTTCATTTCATTCTCTTTCATCTTGTCAGTATCGATGCAACAGGCTGCTCAGAAACGCTGTGATGAACTCACTACACTCCACCTGACCACCATGAAACAGCAAACAGACACATTTAGACATGAGCTAGTGAAAATAAACGAAACAAAGGCTAATGTTCTGACCAGAAAATCATTTTAGAGAGTTTTAAGTCCACTGGTGCAATATTCTACTTCATTTTCAGTCTGATTGTTAATTTTTATTGCAGATTTAAGTGGGATAGAGAAAAAGCACACTCGCAACTTTTCCCTGGACGTCCACCCGTACATGCTGACGATCCGTAAGCCCAAGGTGGAGGCCACAATCACAGAACCTCTACCCTCAGAGCACAACATGGATGCAGTGTACCTTGAAGGCACGCACACTATTGTTCACGTGTCCGGTGCAATTACAGGTATGCCTCATTATGCTCAGCACCGCATCCACTTGGATAGTGTCTTCCTGCAGCTTACCATTTCTTGTTTGCACTTTCAGAGACTAAGGTGTGCTCTCCAGAGTCGACCAACACTGCCTTTTCTACTGTGACCCTGCCCACCACTACGTATGTAAACGGAGTGAGCCCCAACCCTCCCTCCAGCGAGGACGCCCTCAGTCCCAAGTCCTCTCCTCCGCAAGCGGAGCCTCTCGCCCCGATGGAGAACCCCGAGTCCCAACCGCCGCCCCTCACCAGAGCCCCCACACACCAGCTGCTGAGTATACACCACACGCTCTTTGAGGAAGAAGAGGATGAAGAGAGCAGGAGGGGCCGGCTGGCAGAGAGACCGGGGGAGCTCATCGCTGCTGGAGAATGTTAAGAAAAAGAAGGTGAAGCAAAGCACAGACTGAGATTTCTTTCCCTGACACTGCACTCTACGCACACGACCCTCACGTGGATCACCTCCGACCAACAGCCGCCTCGACTCTTTTAATAACCTTTTGTGATGGGTGGATTCGGCCGACTCGACTAGCGAGAAAATGGCACAGAAAACTCTTGTGGTTGTGGGGGGGGGGAAAGCAAAACTGAACTTTTGAGAGGTTAAAATGACAGAAATGTATTTGCAAGTGTTGACCATAGTATTTCTGTAGGAAATGATGTCACATTCATGTCTCAGGATGACTGTGTTCAGCTAAATCATCCACCAATGAAACCAGCAGTGATTATAATTCAGCAGGGTGCTACAGTGCAGGGTCAAACTAGCTATATTGAAAAAAGGGAATAATGACAGAATGGACGGCGATGAGAGACGAGTGTGCTTTCTGATAATAATTTTTAAGAAAGGCAGACACCTTAGCGATGCGGGACTGCATTACGGCTTCTAAACAAAATGTATTTTAAACACATGATAAAGCTTAGTCCCTTTATCCCAATAACCAAGTAGACAGGTAGCTCATGCAATACAGTCATTGAGATCTGCACAATTAATATGCAAAAGATCACAATATATTTGTGGCAATAATGTATGCGCTTGCAGCATCATATTTCACGGAAAGCTATACATGTATAGACACTGTAGATGAGTCAGTGTTTGTGGGGTGTTTAAAATAGAACACATGGCTTGTCATCGCCCTTTCACCATCGCTTAGGAACATGTATCGGATCTTGACTATATTTGCACGTCATGAGTATTAGGGTAAATTAGCATATTTTATAAAGGGACAGTAGACTCAGAGAAACTGTCAGATGAGTGTCACAGGTGAAAGACATCTTTTGACATCCAGTTTTACACAAAAAAAGGTAGTTATGTCGGTGTATACGTAACGAGTCGAGCTGGTAAAACTATGGCATTTTGTGTCCTATTGGCTTCTTGTGGGAGTGCCATTATGTGAAGTGAATGAATTGATAAGCCAGTGTGAAGGGGTTTGTCATCTGCTGGTCTGACACAGCCTAAATTTATGTCTGTAAATCTGCCCTGGTTCACATTTTTTGCTAAGATCGGCTTCACCGCCCAAAAAGAAGAAGAAGAAAAAATGGACAAAAAAACAAAACAAAAAAACAAATGAAGGAATGAGTAGTTACAATAGCTGGTCTGGTAATCTGTAGTAAAACCAAGCATATAAGGTATAATTGCCCTTTTTACAGGGAACGAGTCAGTGGACAAGGGGATGGGTGCCTGCCACAACTTTTCCATTCACATATATTCTTGCAGCTGCATATAATACATAATAACTTCAGTAAAGAAACTTTCTGCACTGACTGAAACACAAACACGACATCTACTGTAGAAAACGTTAGTCCTGTTGTCAGGGGCCTACATATGGAATAAGTAGACCTATGCATACCACACTCATCTTCCCTTCTGGGGCATTAAAGAGGGAGAAAAAAAACCCACGCTCCAATTTCCACTTCAGCCTCTGATTAATTTTGGTGATAATCCATCTCTATGTGCTGGCTCAAAATCCCCTTGTTAGACTACTCAAGCACACAAAATGCATCCCAAAGCACTTTAAGACTAGTAGCACTAGTGTGTGTGAGAGCATGTTGTAACACAGCTCTGCTTCTGATTTTGTTTGATTTTCACATTGGAGACAAAAAAAAACAACTCTGGCAGTCTGAACACTAGTAAACACGTGGACAAGAGAGTCCAGACTTTGATTGTGAAATGTTATAATGAAAACGAAATAAAATCATTTTCTTTATAGAAAAAAACTACAAAAAAGTGTGTTTACTTCCGATGACTACATTTCCCAGGATGCACCGCGGCTGTCAGTTTCAGCCGAGCACTGTGCTGCTGTACTAGCGGAGAGCACTCCGATAGAAGGGCTGGCTCACTCAGTAAGTAACACATATTGTTTTTTCTCGACAACTATTGTGTATGTTACCTACTACGATATATTTAACAACGGCAGCATGTGTCATAAATTGCCAGGTTTTGGTGTGTTTAATTTAACTAAAATCTTACCGGACTTGCTAGCCTACATTAGCTTGAGTTAGCCGTTGGTGTCTCATTCCGGTAGCTAGCTTAAAAACCGAGAAGCCCCGGCAGCTAAACGCTCAACGTTTAGCGGTAACACACCTGGAAGCATCGTTTAGCTAGTTTTGGACCAGTCTGCTTCTTCTTTAGCGGTGTAAGACCCCTACACAGCTAAATTCCTCCTAATACAGTTGAGTCTTCGGGGAAAACGTTAGCTCTTTAAACGGTTCTCATTAATAAGTGACAGTCGCCACTTTCTCCGGTAACATTACGGCGGTTTTAAGGTTTTTTTTGGACAGTCAGCAGCTGTTACCCATAAGGCAACGTCAGCAGTCAGTGGAGCTGTAGCTGTCCGTGAACGCATCACTGCTCGATGTGTGAACCGCACAGGCTGCATGTTGTCAAGCAAAAACTACAATCTGCTCTCTGTCGCACACAGCTTTGAGTGCTTCAAGCATGGACCAAGACAACAATTCAGAGGTTGGTGGAAGACACATGCTTGTGTTTGTTTATTTATTTATTTGTTTTGCTAGATGTCCAACTCGAACTTTGATAACACACTGGTGTGCTGCAGTCCTGTTGCTAAACTGCTTAACTTGTTTCTCAATCACCAATTATGTGCAACTGCCCCATCTTTGTCAAACTGTTTAGACTAATCTCTTAATCTTGTACAGAAGTAAGCATGTCTGCTTTGTTTGAGGTTGTTTTCTGTGTTGGTGTCTCAAAGGATGAGTCAGTCGGCCCATCGGAGGATCCTTCAGAAGAGGAACTGCCCTGTCTACCTCCAGGGCTCTGTAAGCTTTTCTTCTTTTTTCTGAACACACAGCATGTGCACTGTATTTCATCAGAAAGATTGTGTAATACCTCTTTTTTTTTCTAAGTGACCACTTCTTGTGTACATCAACATGACAGACTTGCCATTATTATTATTAAAGTGAATCTGTGTGATAAAATACCAAATGTTTTATTAACTAATTTTCCCCAAACTTTGTCAAATTGTCTGCTACTATTTCCTGGAGGTATTTTTTGAGCATCTCCGAACAGCAACATGTCATACCATAAGAATGCTGCTTTTCCTGATGATGATTCATGTACCAGCGCTTGTCTCAATGTCCTCCACCCTAATGTAAAATGCAACAATCATATCTAGTGCATTGTGGGAAAATACAAGAAAGTGAAAATATATCCCTCTTTCAATATACACTGCCCGGCCAAAAAAAACAATAAGTCGCATACTCTCGCGTTTTGTTGGACTGCCTTAAGCATTGAGTACGGCACTCATTTGCTGTGGCATCCTTTTGATAAGCATCTACAATGTCACAGCATTTATTTCTGTCTAGAGATGCATTAATTTTTCACCAAGATCTTGTATTGCTGATGGGAGAGTCGGACCACTGTGTAAAGTCTTCTCCAGAACATCCCAGAGACTCTAAACGGGGCTGAGGTCTGGACTCTGTAGAGGACAATCCATCTAATGCTCCATGATCCACTCATTCATAATATGAGCCCCATGAATCCTGGCATCGTCGTCTTGGAACATGCCTGGGCCATCAGGGAAGAAAAACTCCATTGATGTAAAGACCTGGTCATTCAGTATATTCAGGTAGTCAGCTGACCTCATTCTTTGGGAACATAATGTTGCTGAACCTGACCAACCCCAGATCATAACTCTAACCCCCACAGGCTGGTAGGCACTAGCCATGATGAGTGCATCACTTCATCCACCTCTCTTCTTACCCTGATGCCCCCATCACTTTGGAACAGGGTAAATCTGGACTCATCAGACCACATTTATTCCTGGAAGATGATGGTTCACCACTATCTTTCAGGTTTTAATGATGTGTTGGACGGTTCTTAACCTGATTTTAGTCGTTTCATCTCCTTAGTTATTTTCTTTGCTTGATGCAGGCCAATAATTTGGCCCTTCTGAGACAGATTAACATCCTCTCCATGACCATAGATAGATAGATAGATACTTTATTAGTACCTCTCTACCTCTCTACCTCTTCTGTCCCTCTCAACCCGCCGGCCAGCAGCAGATGGGTCCCCCCACATAAAGAGCCAGATTCTGCTCAAGGTTTCTTCCCATTAAAAGGGAGTTTTTTTCTTGCCACTGTCGCCTTAAGGCTTGCTCTGGTGGTTCAGCCATATTGGTTCTGTAAAGCATCTTGAGACAATTTGACCTGTAATTGGCGCTATATAAATAAAACTGAATTGATTTGAATTGAAATTCAAGACAGAGCTACTGAAGAGGCTGCCACTTGCGTCGGCGCCGGAAGTAGAAGATCAGGATATGTCTTCCAACATGGTTGTTTAAGAAAAGAGAAGTTCGGGTTAAATAAGTTGTTGCAGCTGAAACGTATTCATCACTGCAGTAATTATCCAATGGAAGGCTCTTACCTATTTGCTCGGTTAAATCCAGGTGGCGACTTTGCTTTTGGGCGTGCAGTGTATCATGGGTGGTTATAGCAAGATACGAAATAGTCTTCTTGATTCTTCTTGAATAACTGACACTGCTTTTCCCGTCTAGCGGATGGAGAAGCAATGGAGCTGCTTTGGCAGTTGCGATCCCAGCGGCGCCAGTCGTCTCCTGAACTCCCAGAGACAGTGACCCGTCTTACTGCCCCTGATGGAAGCCTGCTGTACCTGGTTGGCACTGCCCATTTCAGCGACAGCAGCAAAAAAGACGTGGCCACGGTAAGTAGTTGAGGAATAAGCAGAATTTATGCCGTGCAGAAAGCCACTTGCACCGTTTTCAAATGTGATGTACTGTGAATTTTTTAGTGAAGCAATGTGTGTAATTCTGTGAATGTGGAGAAGTACTGTAACGTAGAACGAGTGATGTTAAACTGGCCTGGCTGTATAAACAGTAATTAGGTTGGGATTCCCATTGTGTCAAATATAATCTTGTCTTCTTTCTTCCACATTGATTTCTTTGCTCTTTACTTCCTTCCTCAATGCTTGTTTGCATTCACTTATGTCTCTTATCTTGCATGCCCACTGCTCTTTCTCTCCCCCACACAGACGATCCGTGCCGTGCAGCCAGACGTTGTGGTGGTGGAGCTGTGCCAGTACAGGGTGTCGATGCTGAAGATGGACGAGAATACGCTGCTGAGGGAAGCCAAAGACATCAACCTGGACAAGGTTCAGCAGGCCATCAAACAGGTCAGGCTTTCAAAATGAGGAGAAATAACAGCGGTGGTGGTGTGAAAAATGGCAAGAACAAATGAAAGGGAGAAAGAAGGTGGAAAGAGTGAAACAAACACAGTGAGAGTACACTCTATTCTGAATAAGGCAGCACTGGCCTTGTTCCAGCATGTGAAACACAGTGAAGAAGATTGCAGCATGTGCTCATTATAAATTGGGAAATAAATATCTCTGATGTATGATGCAAAGGCAGGATTAAGTGTCATCAAAGAGCTTTCAGGCTGTTTTGTACTTGTGTGTGTTGCTTTCTTGGTTTTCCAAATTATGTCTATGTAAATAGAAGACACTAAAGGAATGTTTTAGAATACTAAATTTAGAGAAGGACCACTGAAGATGTTTCTTTTTCTATGTGAGTTACTTTATTCTCTGTTTGTCAGAATGGGCTGATGTCTGGCCTGATGCAGATTCTCCTGCTCAAAGTTTCCGCCCACATCACAGAGCAGCTGGGCATGGCACCTGGAGGAGAGTTTAGGGAGGCCTTCAGAGAGGTAAATCACATGCAGAAATGCAAGAAGTTGAACAGTAATTTCATTTGTTTTTTTCTTTTTTAAAGCTTTTGAAGTTTTTCTATCCACACAGGCTGGACGGGTGCCCTTTTGTAAATTCCACCTTGGGGACAGACCAATCCCTGTGACGTTCAAGAGGGCCATTGCTGCTCTTAGTCTGTGGCAGAAGGCGCGTCTGGCCTGGGGTCTCTGCTTTCTGTCAGACCCAATCAGGTATAAACTCACCTTGATCACTTTTTGTCACACGGTGTCACAAGATTCTCTTTTCGTATTTACTCTTCGATTCCACAGCTGTATGCAGATGTACTGTAAGATGCACATGATTCTGAAATTTAGACGTCCCACCTTACTACTCAGTTTACCCCAAACCACAATTTAATACCAAAACTGAACGAAAAACTATTAAAAATGTAGTTCGTGGAGAGCGTTTTTGGCCAAAGGGGTTGCTATGCTGAGGGGTTCGGAAAGGTTCTAAAAAGAAAGTTTAAATGTTAACGCTGGACGTCAATGTATTGTGAAATTGTGAAAGCATCAGCAAACATTTTGCTTTCAGCAATTGTTGCCTGGAAAGCATGCAGCTATCTTATATGTGCGAGCATTATTCCTCTCTTTCTATCTGTGTGGTCTGTTTACGAATAGGCAATGTGCGCCCACACATATTTTCCAGAGTACATGCAACTCTGCCAATTTTTTAACCACCAGTGTCTGTTGTATCTGACTGGAAGCTTTCTGCATAAAGTGATTGTGTGTCCATCTTTCAGCCTCTCTGAGATGCAGCCTTAAAATTGCTGTTAGGTTCCCTGATGTATAAAATGGTGTTGCTTGAAAGTATGTTATGAAAACCACTCAGACAGCCTGAAAAGAGACTTATTCAGCTCACCACTCACTATTGTGTCACAACTTATGGACTGGAATTTTCTATCTGAACACTGAAAATGCAAGGATAAATTCAATGAATATAAATGTCACCTACATCTTGTATTTAAGATTTTTAATAGTAAATGCTGCTTAGTTAAAAAAACATGTATTCAAAACATAACATCATATAAATATTATGCAGATTTTATCAGATTATACACGTTTCTGAACAGAAAGTATATTTATTCTCTATCCGACATGGTTTTGAGCTGACTGTGTTGGACCTTGTGTCATGTTTCAGTAAGGAGGACGTGGAGAAGTGCAAACAGAAGGACCTTCTGGAACAGACCATGTCTGAGATGATCGGCGAGTTTCCTGCTCTTCACCAAACCATTGTGGCTGAAAGAGACATCTACCTCACGCACACGCTCCGCCAGGCTACACGCTGTGTGGAGGCCCCCCCTAATGCTCAGAGTGCGTATTACACTGCTAAATAAACTAGTCATCACATATCTTTTTGGTTTTGTCTTGCAAATTATGTAGACGTATAGGTTTTAAAGAACTTTATTTTCTCCTTGGTGTTTACTGTGTTTATATTATATTTATTGGTTGATTTTCATTCGTATGTATCACATAAAGTGCTCTTTTATCAGCTGATTTAAATTGTAATTTACTTTTTGAGTTTGTTTTCAGAATTTCATATCTTTACTTGATGTAGTTCTTGTTTTTCCTGACAAGAAGTGTGAACCCACTGTGTATATCTATCATCAAAGGCGTTGCTCAACTGTTGCGTAATTAACTGAACAGTAATGACAATGTGGTTTTAAATGCAACACACACTGTTAATTGAAATGCTTAGTCATTTTTAATGTGACTTTTTTACTTAATTATACAGAAACAGTGGGACATTCTTCTCGTTGTGTTGCTTCTTTTTTTTTTATTTCCTTAAAAGTTAAATCTGTCTTTATGAAACTTCAAAAATTTATGCAGGTTTATGGAATCTTGTTGTAGTTTAAGTATTTATTTCGAGGGGAACACTTGAGAGTGGTTGCATCTCTGTCAGTTATGTTAAAATCTTCCCTCTGCGTAGCATTTCTTTTTTTTAAAGTTTTTAAAATGGTGGTCAGTTTCACAAGAGGTAGCCCGTGGTTTCATACTTGATATAAATATGAATAATTCAACGTTGTAGATTGCTTAGGTAACAGAAGCTTTGATATACTTTTTGTAGAAGTGCCTGCTGTGGTGGTGGGAGTCGTAGGGATGGGTCACGTCCCTGGTATAGAGCGAAACTGGGAGAAGCAGCTCAACATTAATGAAATCATGAGGTATGTTTATCATGCTGCTTGGGCCGTATCAATTATGCATATTCAGTAAATGCGCTATAATTGTGTTTGACCAGACGGCACCATACCTACTCTACTTTTCTGTCTGTCTTCTCCTCAGTGTTGCACCGCCCTCACGTTTTGGCTGGGTGTTGCGTGCAGTCGTAAAGGGCGTCGTGGTGGGAATGCTGGGATACGCCTGCTACCGTGCTGGAGGGAGTATAGGTAGAGTCCTGTTGTCTTTACCTGCAGTCCAATCATTACTGGAGACACTGCGGCCGCCCCCTGCTTGACCCTCTGGAAGCCATCAGCGACATGACCTCTGATCTCTTGAAACAATGCATCTATCACCAATGGCCTTAGAAACAGGAGGTGAGGCTGGAGGAAGGGGTTCACCAGCCCACACTAAGAACTCACAAGGACCTCGGGGGGTTAAGAGCCTCTCCGCCTCGTATTAAAGTCCCTGTAGACTCTGCAGGGCTGTACTGCCAAAGAAACCGTGACAGTACTCTTAGTGTTTTTTGCATATTTTGAGCAAATCCTGCATTTTGTAAGATTTGAAAATGCCAATAATTTCTTCCAAGTAGGTTTATATTTTCCCAATCAGTCTGTCAAATGACTTACACACACACAAAGACACAGTTTTTATTTGATGAGTATCATTGGAGCCGTTTTCTGAGAGGAAGCTATCTCCTTTGTACTTCCTCATTTCTGGTGCATTATTGTTAGTAATTATCCCATTTCAAGTCCAGCACTTTATAAGAGACTGGTAGAGTCTTGTTCTGTACATGCAGCCTGTGGAAATGAAAAGAAATATATAGTCAGTCATAACTAGAATAAACAAATTAGAAAAATGTACTCTAGGAACTCTATAATAGCCTTCAGTTTTTATAGTTGGTGGACAGAGTGACCCACACGGTGTGAGGTACATGTCAAATCATGTCCCTACTTCTTCATAAATCTACTGTTTAACTTCGTTATTCCTCAAAATTCACATACAGGATTGGCCTAAGATGAGTGTGACTTCCCATGTGCACAGTCCTGCCGACGTCAACAGACAAGTGCCTCTTGTTGCAGCTGTAAGGGCTACTGGTAAACTAACTGGAAAGGCAAAACCTTGTTTCGCATGCAACTTAAACATACAAATGGTCAATGCAAGTTCTTTAGATTCTGTCTTTATATAACTACATGGTAAGCCTGTTTTATAAATACCCTAAATATAGACATTTAGTTGTTTGATTTCAATTAAACCCTGACATATCAGTCATACATTTGTCAGAGACTTGATGCAGGACAGGCTTAATTATGCCTCAGTAAGAGCATCGCATCATCTTCTCATCTACATATTTGATTGTACCTCCAATACGAGCCACACTCACATTTAGGCTTTAACTGACTCCATCTCTGAGGAAGGGTTCTCACTTGATGCCAGTATATGCATCGTAAATAGATAGCCATCTCTGAAAACTATCACATCTGACATTCAGCGCACCAGCTGTTAGTACTTTTATAATATATGCATTATAATTTCCCAGTCTGATTGTGAAACAGGATCAGGGAGTGAGATCAAAATGAAATTAGTGCGTTTCCCTCAAATTAAGGATTGAACTTGGCCATAATGATTTCTTTATGGTCTGGTTTTGCTTGCTGTCGAGGAGACTGACAGTTGAGGTTGGTCAGAGTTGGGAGATAAAGCCTTACGCTGAGATAACTGCTGCCTTTGACCGTCAGATTGCCTCCTCTGCTGAGGCTTGTTTCCTGTATCCAGAGTACAGAGCTTCTTACTACACATTGGCTAGATGACATCTGTCCCAATAAATTTTGAACAAAATAATCGTGTGGTTACAAAGTTGTGTACCAAACACCGATTCCCAGATAATGTTAAGTGATTGTGTGTACAGTTCTCACATCATTTACTGTAATGTATTCATTGGAGATATGAAAGAAGTACATTTAGTACTTATGGGAGGTTCATTTCATCCTAAAAACATAATCAGACCACTTGCCAGTTACCTACACTTTGAGCAAACTCAGATAATCTGTCTTCCAACTGTTGAATAAATTCTCTTGCCTAAAAGTAGAGGTCAGATGTAGTCCAGCCTCTCACTTCCTCTGCAGTATAAACGCGGTAAAACTCAAATATTTTGTGTCTGTCTCCCTCCCACATCATTTTAAAAGGCTCGATCTGTATGTCTGCGAAGAAAGCTGTATGAATGCCTGTATTTGTCGTAAGATTGGGTTCCCCATCCCCTTGTGTTGTGTTGTCATTGTTAACATACCAAACATTGATTCAATAATGGATTACACAAATATTTAAAGTAAAGAAATTATATTTGCCTCAGAAATGTTGCTGTCTAGTCATTTTATTTTTCATTAAAATGCTAACGTATGTATGAGGCTGCATGATGACAAATTCGAAACCGCAATGATCTGTTTTGTGCAGTTTTACTTCTGCGTTTTCACAGTTTATAGTGTTATCTGGCCTTACATTTAAGATGTATTATAGGCGATACTATAGTGTTTTTTTCAATGTTTAGGCTATGATGTGTAGTTTTATTAATTAATTCACGATTTCTGATGTCTTTATATATAAAAGGAGCAAACTGTCTCTTTGCAAGTATCCTATGAGGTATAATCTCTAAACTGTAACCTCAGGAAAGCAGTCATTTCCATAACAATGTTGGGGCAAATGTAAAACTGCATTTTGAATTGAATAGGTCTTTTACAGGTGCAAACAACTGGATTGGCTGTAATCCAGGCCACAAAGCAGGTTATGGGAGAAAAAATTAAAAAGCAATGCCCAAATGATAAGTGCTCGAACAGACTACAATAACTTTATTACTCCGCCAACGAATGGCGGAGTTATGTGATGACTGGCGTACATCTGTCAATCTGTCTGTCTGTCAGTGTGAAACATTACTCAAAATCAGACTAACGGATTTGGATGTCATTTTCAGGAGAAGTCAGAAATGACACAAGGACCACCTCATTAAATTTTGACAGTAATGCAGCATAAAGTCTGGATCCACGGCTTTGTTAAGGATTTCCCATTGCCAGATATAGCTGCTGGCACGGCGTTGCTGTAACCATGAAGTGAAAAAGTCGTTCAAAATATCACTAAAAAGTCATAGTTTAGTATGTTGTCGAAAATATGACAAAAACGGCATATTTTAGTATGTCGTCCAAAATGTGAAAAAAAGTCATAGTTTCATATTTCGTCCAAAATATCACTAAAACGTCAGAGTTTAGTATGTTGTCGAAAATTTGACAAAAACGTCATAGTTTTGTATGTCGTCAAAAATGTCAATAAAACTTCATAGTTTAGCATGTCGTCCACAATGTCACTAAAACGTCATAGTTGAATTTGTCGTCCAAAATATAAAAACGTCATAGATTATTATGTCATCCAAAATGTCACAAAAACGTCATAGTTTAGTATGTCGTACAAAATATCACAAAAACATCATAGTTTAGTTTGTCGTCCAAAATATCACAAAAACGTCATAGTTTAGTACTATGGCGTTTTTTTTTGCGCCAAAATTCATGATGATTTTTTTTTCAAAGAAAACATTACCACGGTTTTTCACAGCCTCCTTTACATTATTTCATCATATGGCACGTTTTTACAACATGTTTGAAAAATCCCATTTTTTTTCGACATAGTATAGTAAGGCGTTTTTTTTTGCGCCAAAATTCATGATGATTTTTTTTTCAAAGAAAACCTTTCTGGAGTGTTTTTCACGGCCTCCTTTACATTATTTCATCATATGGCACGTTTTTACAACATGTTTGAAAAATCCCATTTTTTTTCGACATAGTATAGTAAGGCGTTTTTTTTTGCGCCAAAATTCATGATGATTTTTTTTTCAAAGAAAACCTTTCTGGAGTGTTTTTCACGGCCTCCTTTACATTATTTCATCATGTGACACATTTTGACAACATGCTGAAAAATCGCATTTTTTTTCGACATAGTATAGTAAGGCGTTTTTTTGCGCCAAAATTCATGATGCTTTTTTTTTCAAAGAAAACCTTTCTGGAGTGTTTTTCACGGCCTCCTTTACATTATTTCATCATATGGCACGTTTTTACAACATGTTTGAAAAATCCATTTTTTTTCGACATAGTATAGTAAGGCGTTTTTTTTGCGCCAAAATTCATGATGATTTTTTTTTCGAAGAAAACCTTTCTGGAGTGTTTTTCACGGCCTCCTTTACATTATTTCATCATATGACACGTTTTTACAACATGTTTGAAAAATTGCATTTTTTTTCGACATAGTATAGTAAGGCGTTTTTTTTGCGCCAAAATTCATGATGATTTTTTTTTTCAAAGAAAACCTTTCTGGAGTGTTTTTCACGGCCTCCTTTACATTATTTCATCATATGGCACTGTTAGGGCTGTGGCCGTATTTTGGTAATGTTGTGTTTGTCGTTTTGAATTGTTTTGTTGTCTGGGAGTGGGTGTTCTGTGTTTGTCTGTAGATCTTTCTCTCGTCCTTGTTTTCTGTGTAAGTGGTCTGTTCGTCCTGTTGGTTTGTAGTGGGTGTTGTGTTTGTCTGTGGATCTTTGTGTGCAGGAGCTGATTGGTGGCAAGGCGGACCTAGCGCTGATTGGCTGTAAACCATTTTAAATCTTGGCAGCTGGCAGTGATGAGGGGAGCCTCTCTGACAGCAGCACCCTTTGTTTTTTCCCAGACTCCAGACTTTTGCCTTGATACCCGTGTTTTTTGGTTAGATTAAGATAGTGTGTTTTTTGTTTGTTAGACTTGGGTTTATTTTTGTAGAAGTTGTGGTTTTGTTGGATAGGATCTTTTGTTTGAGTGCTAAAATGCCTCTTTAGTTTGTATGCAATTATTTTGTGTTTTTTTGCTTGAATGAATAGCCCATGTGGTGGCCTCTTTGATTTGTAGAAGATCTTTTGTAATTTTTCAAGGGAACTGTTCATCATTTTTTGGGGACTGGGAAAATATTCCACCTTATTTTTTTTATTTTTTTAAAAAAAACAAACATTATGCTGCGCACCTTCCCCCTAGACAGGTGCGTAACAGGCACGTTTTTACAACATGTTGAAAAATCGCTTTTTTTTTTTCAACATAGTATAGTAAGACGTTTTTTTTGCGCCAAAATTCATTATGATTTTTTTTTTCAAAGAAAACCTTTCTGGAGTATTTTTCACGGCCTCCTTTACATTATTTCATCATGTGACACGTTTTTACAACATGCTGAAAAATCGCATTTTTTTTCGACATAGTATAGTAAGGCGTTTTTTTTGCGCCAAAATTCATGATGATTTTTTTTTCAAAGAAAACCTTTCTGGAGTGTTTTTCACGGCCTCCTTTACATTATTTCATCATGTGACACATTTTGACAACATGTTGAAAATCGCATTTTTTTTTCGACATAGTATAGTAAGGCGTTTTTTTTGCGCCAAAATTCATGATGATTTTTTTTTCGAAGAAATCCTTTCTGGAGTGTTTTTCACGGCCTCCTTTACATTATTTCATCATATGACACGTTTTTACAACATGTTTGAAAAATCGCAATTTTTTTTCGACATAGTATAGTAAGGCGTTTTTTTGCGCCAAAATTCATGATGCTTTTTTTTTCAAAGAAAACCTTTCTGGAGTGTTTTTTACGGCCTCCTTTACATTATTTCATCATATGGCACGTTTTTACAACATGTTTGAAAAATTGCATTTTTTTTCGACATAGTATAGTAAGGCGTTTTTTTTGCGCCAAAATTCATGATGATTTTTTTTTCAGAGAAAACCTTTCTGGAGTGTTTTTCACGGCCTCCTTTACATTATTTCATCATGTGACACATTTTGACAACATGTTGAAAAATCGCATTTTTTTTCGACATAGTATAGTAAGGCGATTTTTTTGCGCCAAAATTCATGATGATTTTTTTTTCAAAGAAAACCTTTCTGGAGTGTTTTTTACGGCCTCCTTTACATTATTTCATCATATGGCACGTTTTTACAACATGTTTGAAAAATCCCATTTTTTTTCGACATAGTATAGTAAGGCGTTTTTTTTGCGCCAAAATTCATGATGATTTTTTTTTCAAAGAAAACCTTTCTGGAGTATTTTTTACGGCCTCCTTTACATTATTTCATCATATGACACGTTTTTACAACATGTTTGAAAAATTGCATTTTTTTTCGACATAGTATAGTAAGGCGTTTTTTTTGCGCCAAAATTCATGATGATTTTTTTTTCAGAGAAAACCTTTCTGGAGTGTTTTTCACGGCCTCCTTTACATTATTTCATCATATGGCACGTTTTTACAACATGTTTAAAAAATCCCATTTTTTTTCGACATAGTATAGTAAGGCGTTTTTTTTGCGCCAAAATTCATGATGATTTTTTTTTTTTAAAGAAAACCTTTCTGGAGTGTTTTTCACACCCTCCTTTACATTATTTCATCATATGGCACGTTTTTACAACATGTTTGAAAAATTGCATTTTTTTTCGACATAGTATAGTAAGGCGTTTTTTTTGCGCCAAAATTCATGATGATTTTTTTTTCAAAGAACACCTTTCTGGAGTGTTTTTCACGGCCTCTTTTACATTATTTCATCATATGGCACTGTTACGGCTGTGGCCGTATTTTGGTAATGTTGTGTTTGTCGTTTTGAATTGTTTTGTTGTCTGGGAGTGGGTGTTCTGTGTTTGTCTGTAGATCTTTCTCTCGTCCTTGTTTTCTGTGTAAGTGGTCTGTTCGTCCTGTTGGTTTGTAGTGGGTGTTGTGTTTGTCTGTGGATCTTTGTGTGCAGGAGCTGATTGGTGGCAAGGCGGACCTAGCGCTGATTGGCTGTCAACCATTTTAAATCTTGGCGGCAGGCAGTGATGAGGGGAGCCTCTCTGACAGCAGCACCCTTTGTTTTTTCCCAGACTCCAGACTTTTGCCTTGATACCCGTGTTTTTTGGTTAGATTAAGATAGTGTGTTTTTTGTTTGTTAGACTTGGGTTTATTTTTGTAGAAGTTGTGGTTTTGTTGGATAGGATCTTTTGTTTGAGTGCTAAAATGCCTCTTTAGTTTGTATGCAATTATTTTGTGTTTTTTTGCTTGAATGAATAGCCCATGTGGTGGCCTCTTTGATTTGTAGAAGATTGTAAATAAACCTTTTGTAATTTTTCAAGGGAACTGTTCATCATTTTTGGGGACTGGGAAAATATTCCACCTTATTTTTTTTATTTTTAAAAAAAAAACAAACATTATGCTGCGCACCTTCCCCCGAGACAGGTGCGTAACAGGCACGTTTTTACAACATGTTGAAAAATCGCTTTTTTTTTTTCGACATAGTATAGTAAGGCGTTTTTTTTGCGCCAAAATTCATTATGATTTTTTTTTTTCAAAGAAAACCTTTCTGGAGTGTTTTTCACGGCCTCCTTTACATTATTTCATCATGTGACACGTTTTTACAACATGTTTGAAAAATCCCATTTTTTTTCGACATAGTATAGTAAGGCGTTTTTTTTGCGCCAAAATTCATTATGATTTTTTTTTTCAAAGAAAACCTTTCTGGAGTGTTTTTCACGGCCTCCTTTACATTATTTCATCATGTGACACATTTTGACAACATGTTGAAAATCGCATTTTTTTTCGACATAGTATAGTAAGGCGTTTTTTTTGCGCCAAAATTCATGTTGATTCTTTTTTCAAAGAAAACCTTTCTGGAGTGTTTTTCACGCCCTCCTTTACATTATTTCATCATATGGCACATTTTTACAACATGTTTGAAAAATCGCATTTTTTTTCGACATAGTATAGTAAGGCGTTTTTTTTGCGCCAAAATTCATGATGATTTTTTTTTCGAAGAAATCCTTTCTGGAGTGTTTTTCACGGCCTCCTTTACATTATTTCATCGTATGACACGTTTTTACAACATGTTTGAAAAATCGCAATTTTTTTTCGACATAGTATAGTAAGGCGTTTTTTTGCGCCAAAATTCATGATGATGTTTTTTTCAGAGAAAACCTTTCTGGAGTGTTTTTCACGGCCTCCTTTACATTATTTCATCATGTGACACGTTTTTACAACATGTTTGAAAAATCGCATTTTTTTTCGACATAGTATAGTAAGGCGTTTTTTTTTGCGCCAAAATTCATGATGATTTTTTTTTCAAAGAAAACCTTTCTGGAGTGTTTTTCACAGCCTCCTTTACATTATTTCATCATATGGCACGTTTTTACAACATGTTTGAAAAATCCCATTTTTTTTCGACATAGTATAGTAAGGCGTTTTTTTTGCGCCAAAATTCATGATGATTTTTTTTTCGAAGAAATCCTTTCTGGAGTGTTTTTCACGGCCTCCTTTACATTATTTCATCATATGACACGTTTTTACAACATGTTTGAAAAATCCCATTTTTTTTCGACATAGTATAGTAAGGCGTTTTTTTTGCGCCAAAATTCATGATGATTTTTTTTTCAGAGAAAACCTTTCTGGAGTGTTTTTCATGGCCTCCTTTACATTATTTCATCATATGACACGTTTTTACAACATGTTTGAAAAATCCCATTTTTTTTCGACATAGTATAGTAAGGCGTTTTTTTTTGCGCCAAAATTCATGATGATTTTTTTTTCAAAGAAAACCTTTCTGGAGTGTTTTTCACGGCCTCCTTTACATTATTTCATCATGTGACACATTTTGACAACATGCTGAAAAATCGCATTTTTTTTCGACATAGTATAGTAAGGCGTTTTTTTTGCGCCAAAATTCATGATGATTTTTTTTTCAAAGAAAACCTTTCTGGAGTGT